>NC_043711.1:83643637-83761525 GCF_006229205.1 Suricata suricatta | reverse complement strand
GAAAGGATGAAGAAAATGTGGTAAATATATACAATGAAATATTCAGTCATTAAAAAGAAATAAATCCTATTATTTGCAACAACATGGATAACCCTTAAGGACATTGTGTAAAGTAAAATAAGTCAGACAACTTCACGATCTCACAAGTAATCTACAAAAGCCTAGCTAGAAACAGAGAGTAGAATGGTGGTTGCTGGGGTGGGGGAAATGGGGAAACGTTGGTCAAAGGTACAAACTTCCAGTTATAAGATGAATAAGTTCTGGGATCTAATGTACAGAATCGTGGCAACAGGTGACAATATTGTATTGTATTGTATACTTGAAAACTAAGAGAGCAGAGCTTAAATGTTCTCACCACACATACAAAAGAGGTAACTACGTGAAGTGATGGATGTTAGCTAACCATAATGTGTTAATTGTCTCATATACATAATCAGATTATCACACTATACATCCTAATTTTATACCATATTATATTTCAATTATATCTTGACAAAGCTGGGAAATAAACGCCATGGTCCACTGCTGTAATTATTCTCTTGCGCAGAGCCAGAACCCATCTGTTCCTCTCTCTGTGTGGTATAACCCTTGCAAACCCCAACCCTAGCTAAATTCAGCTCTCTGTGCCTACTTCTTCCCTGTGCCTCCTTTAAGACAGCCTGGCAGGGGCGCCTGGGTGGCTCAGTCAGTTGAGCGCCTGACTTCAGCTCAGGTCATGATCTCGCTGTTCGTGACTTTGAACCTCGTGTTGGGCTCTGTGCTGACAGTTCAGAGCCTGGAGCCTGCTTTGGATTCTGTGTCTTCCTCCCTCTCAGCCCCTCCCTTGCTTGTACTCGCTCTTTCAAAAATAAATAAACATTAAAAAAAAAGACTGCCTGGTAATCCTACCTCATTTCACTAGTCAGCTCACTTTCCATGACCTGAGATGACTAAATTTATCTTTTCCTCTAATCTTAGGCTTCCATAATCCTTTTCCCTTTCTTCACTCTTACTTTCAATTTCTATGAAGAACAGAGAAGCAACAGAATCCACTTAATTTCATCACCAAATCCACCCTGTCACCTCCATTCTCTGCTAGCCTCCTCACTTCTGTTTTCTCTTCCGGCAAAACTCCTGAAAGTGTTATTTCTACTTGATGTCTCTATTTCTTTTTCTGTTCTTTGGTCAGATTTTCACCCTCACCACTACCAAAATGATTCTTTTTAAAGCCTCCAGTGGCCTCCATGTTGCCAATTGTGATGGTCAATTCCTACTCATTTTACTGGACTATCAGCGGCTTCTGACAGTTGGTCACTCTCCTTGAAGCTCTTCTTCCACTTGGCTTTTGCAACATCTCTTGGTTCTCTTCTACCTTAATGGCTTAACCTTCCTTCCTAGATCCTCATTTCCTGACTTCTAAATATTGGTGGGGCTCAGGGTATAGTCCCTACACCTCTCCTCTGCCTACATTTACTCCCTAGGTTTTTCTGCCTTAGTCCAATAACTTTAAATGCCATCTGCATGCTGATAACTACATTTATTTCTCCAGTCCTTCTCTAACATCTAGACTGGTACATCTAACTGCCTCCTTAACATCACTAGGGTATAAAATGAACATCTCGGGTGGTGCCTGGGTGACTCAGTCAGTTGAGCGTCCGACTCTTGATTTCGGCTCAGGTCATGATCTCAGGTCATGAGACTGCGTCTCATGTCGGGCTCTGTGCCGAGTGTGGAGCCTACTTAAGATTGTCTCTCTCTCCCTCTGCCCCTCTTCCCCATGCATGGTCTCTGTCTGTCTCAAATTAAAAAACAAAACAAACAAACAAAAGGCTTCCCAAATTGAACAGGACTCAAACCTGAAATCTACCCCCAAATCCTCATCCTTCCCTGGGGGCCAGTCCCCAAGAAGTTTCCAACAATCATCACCTCCTGGTATTCACATCCTTATGGAGCCTCCACCTCCCGTAGTGAGTAGGGTTGAGTTGTGTAACCACTTGCACATTGCAGAAATGGTGGTAACTTCTGAGGCTTGGTTATAACAGAAGTGGTGGTTTCCACCTTGTGCTCTCCCGGTTCACACGCACAGGGAGAAGCCAGACGCCATGCTGTGAAAATACTCAGGGAGCCCTACTGAGAGGCCCATGTGGTGAAAGCACTGAGGCATCTTGCCAACAGTGAGCCCTCTCAGAAGCAGATCCCCAGCCCCAGTCAAGCCTTCAGATGACTGCAGCCCCAGCCAACAGGCTTGACTGCAATCTCCTGAGAGACCCTAAGCCAACCACACCACTCTTGAATTCCAAACTCACAGCAACTGAAAAAAACACAAAAACAAATGATTTTGCTCTATGCCACTAATTTTGGGGGCAATATGTTACAAAGTAGCAGATAAATTGTATTTCCCCACCTCTCTCTCACACACACACACACACACAAAATCCTCCTCCTCTCTGATCTATCCCTATTTCAAGTCATTCATTTGCTCAGGCCAAAGGCCTTGGAATGAACCTTGACTCTGCTCTCATATACCCTACATCAAATCCTACAGCAAATTCTTTGGTTTTACTGGTGTTCAACATGTACCTGTTGAACTAACAACTGATAAAACTCACAACAGCAATCCCTAAGGTGTGAGAAGTCATAGTTTTGAGGCGGCTTTTGTTATGGTGGGAAACTGAGTTAATGTAGGCACTGGGAGGCTGCCTAGAGACAGGAAAGGAAACCAGGGTGAAGAGCCACTCTATGCTAGGCATTGTACTCATGATCCTATATATGATACTGTAGGATCCTTCATTTGATCCTATAATTCCAAGTGGTGGGTACTACTGTTTATCATCAACTTTATAGCTGAGGTCATAGACTGCAAGAGACAACGTTACATCTGAATTTAGGCAATCTAAGTCAAGAATGTAAATTCTTAACCTTAAGCCACCCTGCATTCCAAAGGGGAAGAGCATTAAGGGCTGAATTCAGCTAACAGGATGGGGAAGCACACACCTATAGAAGCTTGGATCCATCTAGAAGAGTTCTGCCGAGACAAAGGCACCCAAAATCCAGGCTCAAACTTCTGTTACTCAACAGTGATAGGCAGGGATTGGAGACCTCTGAGAATGATAGCCATGTAGAGTACTCTACTCAATGTACAGAGGTTAGAGGCCTAGCTTTCAGTCTATTCCGATACTTAATAGCTGGGGGACCCTAAACAAGCCACCTGATTTCTCTGGGTCTTAGTTGCTTCATTTGTCACTTGGCCAGCCACATCCCACTTGTCAGAAAAAGGGGCTGGACATTTCCAGCTCAGGGATCTGAGATCTGACCTCCTCCCCACAGTTACCATGACGCTCGGCCTCTGAGCTCACGGGGATGCCATCCTTATCTAGCCGTTGCTTGAACAGGTTGTGTTCCACATCCAGCTGTTGCTCCCCAGCCACATCCATGGCATCGATGCTCAGATCTGGAAGCAGGAAGTAAGGGTAATGTACTGGGATCCTAGGAGCAAGGGAATCTGGGTTTTGGAGGGTAAGGGGAGGCTGGGTCTGTCTTGGGGATGCAGTGGATTAGGGGAAGAAGGCTGTCCTGAGGTTCCGTCCACAATCTAAGGCTGGAAGTGTGAATCTGGAAGCCCACCTGCGAACTTGCAACTGCCACACCTGGTGGGTACTCACAGGCACAAGGCATGTGCGGAAAATATACGTCGATGTTGATCTTCAGTTTGTCTCCCCGCGACTTGTCCACGTAGAGTTCAGGATGCACCTGGGGCAGTACTACCTCAGTAAGATTTGGCCCCATACCTCTCCTTCCCCACTTCCATCCCTAGAATACCGAACCCCGCCCATGTAGTAGTCCCCGCCCCTTACCTCAGTGGTGAGGTAATACTGCAGCTCGGACAGGAACAGTAGCAGCATGAGAAGGCCACTGACAATGGTCACTGCGGGGAAGGGAGCGAGGGTCAGAATGGCCTCTGCTCCACTCTCTCAAGCCCCCCACAGGCCGGGCAGGGTCCAGGCGCCCCGGCCAAGCTCTTGGACACCCCTGTCCCCACGACCCCGGCCCCGCCGCGGCCTACCCGTGGCGCCCCCGCAGGTCTTGACCCGGAAGTCCTCCAGAGTCTTGGGGTAGGCATCGAACTGCTTGAGCTTCCCCAGCGCCTCCATGGGGACCAGCCGGAAAGGGGACGCCAGCCGGCCCGCCCCTGCAGCCTCCTGCTTCCGGCCCGGAGCTTGAGCCACGCCCCCCTCTCCTTCGGCACGCAGGCGCAGCAACGCGCACGCTTGGCCCCACCCCTCGCCAGTGTTCTCACTCAGGCCCCACCCCTCAAGCCCTTTCCACTTCGGAGCGCTACGGAGTCTAAACGTGGTTCTGGGGAAACCACTCCCACACTTAGGGCGGTCTCTAGTGGATCGGGTACCCCGAGGCCAGTCTGCCCGGCAAAAACAGTAACAGTGGCAATTGCTTACCTTGACCTTGGAACTGCGCCAAGAACCTCACATCAGATTTTTGCAACAACTTGGAACCTCCTAGAACAGTGACTTTCAAAGGGTCCCCAACTAGCAACCTATCATCACCTGGACACTGATTAAAAATGCATATTATGGGGCCCCACCACAGACCTGCTTAATCAGAAACTCTAGAAGTGGTCACAGGTGATTCCCTGCAGTTAAATTTGAGAATCACCGCTACAGAAAGTAGGTGTGGGGCGCCTAGGTGACTCAACTGGTTAAGCCTCCGATTCTTGATTTTTGGGTCAGGTCATGGTCTCACAGTTTAGATTCACCCCGCGTGGGCTTGGTGCTTGACAGTGCAGAGCCTTCCTGGGATTCTCTGTCTCGGCTCCTCTCCTATTCATTCTCTCTTTCTCTTAAAATAAATAAATAAATAAATAAATAAATAAATAAATAAATAAATAAAAAGGAAGGAAGAAAGGGAGCGAGAAAGAAAGAAAAAGACGGAAAATAAAAGAAAAAAATTGGTGTGACGTTTATCTCCATTTTCTGAAAGAGAAACTGCCCTGGAGAAGCTTAGTAACTTGTCACATATTACAGCACATTATACTGGACCTCCAAGTACCCTGGGAGCCAGCACCTATTGGTTTGATTTTACTCAAACAGCCTCTCCGTGCTTCTGAACATGGCTCATGAAGGTGCTTGGCTCAAGTCATTTCGGTGATCTAAGACCAGAACTTTGATAAAAGGTGGCACAGGAGACTGTGGTAGTCTGTAGGAGAAACTGATGCTCTTGGTTAAGGAAGGCTTCCAGGAAGAGGAGAAGGGACACTGGAGCTGGTCACTTTTTGGCAGTCTGACTCTGGAGAAGCTGAGGAATGTCAGAGTCCCCCTTCTGCCCTCAGGCTGCAACTTTCTAGGGAAGGGGGGAAGAATGAACCAGCTCTTGTGAACTGGAAACTGACATTATGTCAACTGCTGTAATTCATTCTACCCTCAGAACAACCCTGGGAGGTAGGTGCTATTTCAAACTCCATTTATAGACGAGGAAGCCAATAAGTGAATTGACTTTGCCTAAGGTTAATGGGGCAGACCTGGGGTTCAAGACCTGGTTTTTCTGGCTCCAGACCCTGGGTATTTTCTGTGCATTAGCTACCACCACCAAGTGCAAGTGGCATCTATTCTCTGATGAATGCCCAAGGATGTTAGCAGAAATTGTCCTCTCCTCTTTGGCCTGTGCCCATTTGGTGCTCTTCCATGTTTGAATTCCTAACGCTGTCTCCTCAGTGGGGCTCCAGGCTTAATGACCCTCACTCACTCCTTCAACACCTATTTATTGAGCTCTTCCTATTTCCCAGGTCTCCCTTGCGTTATGGGAATACCGTGGTGAATAAGACAGACAGAGCTCATGCCTCCCTCAAGGAGCTTTCAGTATGGGGTAGAAAGAGGAAGGCAAAAAATGTATATACATATATCACTTAGAAATGATTAAGATGGTAAATTTTATATTATGTGTATCTTACCCCATAAACAATTGGAAAAAAGTAAATTAATAATTAAAAAGCAGAATGTTCCTTGTACTCTGAAACAAATAAGCAGGGCACTGTAACAGGGACAACAGGGGTGGGGGACCTTGTGTTTCAGGAATTCCAGAATTAGATGCTCCTTCCCTTTTTGGAATACTGGTGGCCAAGGAGAACAAGACACTGACTAGTTAGAGACTTCACTCTTTATAATGTCAGGCTTTTTTTTTTTAATGCTTTTTATTTATTTTTGAGAGAGGGAGAGAGACAGCTTGAGCAGGGGAGGGTCAGAGAGACAGGGAGACACAGAATCTGAAGACAGTTTCCAGGCTCTGAGCTATCGGTCAGTACAGAGCCTGATGCAGGGCTTGAACCCATGAGCCGCAAGATCATGACCTGAGTCGAAGCCGGACGCTCACCCACTAAGTCTCCCAGGTGCTCTGGTAATGTCAGACTTTATACTAATGCTTCAACCTTCTCTGTCCAGTGGGATCCTTCAATTGGCGGAGCATGTGGGGCCTGCACCGGACTGGTTCACTGCACATGGGGCTGCTCAGAGAGGGTCACTGGTCTCCTGCAGCTGCAGCCAGAACCCAACCAGAGAAGAGGAAGGTTTCAGGCCCTTTTGTTAGTTCCTTCTGCCCTGTCACAGTCTTCTTTTACCTTATATTCACACTGATAAATGAACTTTCTCTAACTCTTAAAGAAATAAATATATTTGCAGATGATACATTTTTTTCCTTTCCCAGTACAGATGGACCAATTTTCTCTTAGGAGAAATATGGGGACTTTGGTGTATCTGGATTGAAAATAATAATCACAGTGTAGAAATCCCACTACTTCTCCTAAAAGGAAGAATCATAATATAGCTCTGTCAGTGGGTCTCAGAGTCCAATTAGGAGAGCCTCTTACAGACTTTAATAATACTGAGGTCAGGGAATGAACCCCAAGATGAATGTCATTTAAAATGAGACTTGAAAGGGAAGGAACCAGACAGGTAAAGTACTGAGTGGGAGAAAGCTATATGTTCCAGGAAGAGGAATTGCAAGTGCAAAGGTCCTGGGGCAAGAGAGAACTTGGAAAGTTCTAGGAACAAGAAAAAGCCGGAATGGCTGAAAAATGTGAGATGAGTGAGGATTTTGGATTTTATTCTGTATGGATTTCATTCTGGTGCCATTTTAAGGGTTTAAGCAGGAAATTCGTTTCAGATCATGCCAGTTGCTAGCTGAAGAATGGATGAGGGACTGATAGAACAGAAACAGATAGAGCAGTTAGGATACTATTGCAGGTGGTAGAAGGAAAACATAAGCTTCTCTTTAGAAAGCAAAAATATAATTAGAAAATGAGCTTCCATTTTAATAATGGAACTGGGTTTTTTTTTTTCCCTCTGTAAAATACTTTTCTGGCTAGATCTATTAAGCTAAGACAGTGGTTCTTAAAGTGTGATTCCTGGACCAGCAACATTGTCATCACCCGAGAACTTGTTAGAAATGCAAATTCTCAGGCACACCCCAGAAAAACTAAATGGGAGGCTCTGCAGATGAGGCTCAGCATTCTGTGTTTTTATGAAACTTTCCAGGTGATTCTAATGCCTACTGGTGTTTGAGAAGCACCGGGCTAAGAGTCCCAAGCAAATATTTCTTATTTACATTCTGGTGCAGCCCACATAAGGAAGAATATTCTTTCAATATTTGTAAAACATTATTTATATAATTACATAAGTCATAAAACAATAACTAGTGTGAAAGCTAATTATAAAGCTTCTAGTTTAGAGCACCTGGATGGCTCAGTTGGTTAAGCGTCCAACTCGTAATTTCAGCTCAGGTCATGATCTCACGGTTTGTGAGATCTGCCCTGACCGTGCAAAGCCTGCTCGGGATCCTCTCTCTCCCTCTCTCTCTGCCCCTTCCCCTCCCATGCTCTCTGTCTCTCTAAAAATAAATAAACATTTTTCAAAAAATGCAAAAATAAAGGTCTAGTTCCAGTAATATGTAGACTTAATCCTGGAAATCTTCCTGGTGAGAAACATCTTGAAGCTAAGTAACAATTATTCCTTTGAACATATAGCTGACTCATGAAAAAGCTCCAAAGTGGAGAAACTAACTTATAGTCGCGGGTGCTGGGCAGAAGCACACTGCTCTCAGAGAACTCACCTCAAACTAAGCCACCAAGCACTCTCAAGGATAAAACCCTGCTGGAGGTGAGCACCTGACCTCATCTTCCAAACTACACAAGGATGCAATCCCTCATAAGCAAGCGTCAATGGACACCATCATCAGCATGATTAGACTCCCATACACTCGAGATAATAGAGCTTTCAGATAAAAACTCTAAGTATGCTTAGAATGATTAAAAACCTTTAGAAACTTTGGGGCGCCTGGGTGGCTCAGTAGGTTGAGTGTCCAACTTTGACTCAGGTCATGATCTCATGGTTTGTGAGTTTGAGCCCCACATCGGGCTCTGTGCTTATAGCTAGCTCAGAGCCTGGAGCCTGTCTTCTGATTCTGTGCCTCCCTCTTTCTCTGACCCTCCCCTGTTCACGCTGTCTCTCCCTCTCTCTCTCTTTCAAAAATAAATTTTAAAAAACATTAAAAAAAAGACTCTGGAAATTGACATATGTCACATATATCAAGCATTAACTCAAGAAAAACTACCAAAGCTCCATAAGAACAATGAGATTCTATGTCATTTTACCCAAAGGCTGCTCCCGCCTTCCCCATCCAGCTCTGTGGTACAATCCTACTACAGCGGAGAAGTTTTCGAGGACGAGGAGCTGGGACTGGGGCTGATCTGAGCTGGAGCAGAGCTTGGAAAACACTCGTCCACGGACATTGTTGAAAACAAGAGAAACTAGTGGCAGCTAATCTGAAGTTGTGACACCGGGTGGCACAAACAACAGAGCGGCAAGCCGGCCAGACGTTTAACAGAGAGATCTGGCAACAAGATGTCTATAGTGGGCCTTGATAAGCTTTCAGATGTCCCCAGTGGTCTGGAAGGCTGCCCACTTGCACAAACCTGTACACATGCCCAGCAGAGACTGGAGACGGTCCTAGGTAGCTAGTCTTCCCTGGCTGAATGTGAGGCCCCAAGCAGGCAGAAAGTAAAAGGTGGGAAAACTTGTAAACTGCCTGAATTTTCAGTGTGTTCCCCAAACCACAAAGAACTCCACTGGCATAGGGAAGAAGCCTTATTGGCTTCAAGCTGTGTAATTAGGTATAACCTGAATAAATAAAATGTGGCATATCCACGCAATGGAGTACTACTCATTAAAAAAAAAAAAAAAAAAGGAACTAGAAGCACCTGGATGGCTCAGTCAGTTGAGTGTTCGACTCTTGATTTGGGCTCTGATCATGATTCCAGGGTTGTGGGATGGAGCCTGTATGAAGCTCTGCGCTGAGTGAGGAGCCAGCTCCGGGTTCTCCCTCTCTCCCTTTGCCCCTCTCCCCCAATTCCCGCGCGCTCTCTCTCTCTCAAAAACAAAGGGAACTAACTACTGATACATACTACAATATAAGCCTCAAAAACATTATGCTAGACAAAGAAGTCCGATACAAGAAACTACATACTGTGTAATTCCATTTATAGGAGATGATCAAACCAGGCAAATCTATAGAGGAAGTAGGTTAGTGGTTGCTTGGAATGGGATTGACAGTAAATGTGAATGAGGGGTCTCTGAGAGAAATGTTCTTTAAAAAAAAATTTTTTTTAATGTTTATTTTTTTGAGAGAGTTAGAGTACGAGCAGGGGAGGGGCAGAGAGAGATGGAGACATAGGATCTGAAGCAGGCTCCAGGCTCTGAACTGTCAGCACAGAGCCCGACATGGGGCTCGAACCCCAAACTATGAGATCATGATCTGAGCTGAAGTAGGACGCTTAACTGACGGAGCCACCACGGAGTCCTGGAAATGTTCTAAATCGGATGGTGGTGATGCTTGCACATGTGTATAAATTTACTAAAAAATCATGGAAATATATACTTAAAATATTAAATATATTATTGTTAGGTATAATATTAAGTGTTAATTTTGTGGCCTGTAAATTGTGCCTCAATAGAGTTGTGAAAAAGAGAGAGAGCATACAGAGGGGAGGGGCAGAGAAAGAGCGAGAGAAAGAATCCCAAGGAGGCTTTTCAGCTGTCAGCCCAGAGCCCGACACAAGGCTTGATCCCATGAACTGTGAGATCATGACCTGAGCCAAAATCAAGAGTCAGATGCTTAACCGACTGAGCCACCCAGGTGCCCCAAGATGTTTTAGCTTTTAAAAAGTCGTATCTTGCCAGGGGCTAGAGAGGAGGGAAATGGAAATTAATTGTTCAATGGGAATGGAGTTGCCTTTTGTGGGGATGAATATATTCTGGAACTGCACAGCATTGTGAATGTACTAAATGTCACTGAATTGTACACTTTAAAATGGCTGAGGGGCGCCTGGGTGGCTCAGTCAGCTAAGTGTCCGACTTTGGCTCAAGTCATGATCTTGCAGTCTGTGAGTTCAAGCCCTGCATCGGGTTCTGTGCTGGCAGCTCAGACCCTGAAGCCTGTTTCAGAATTGTGTCGCCCTCTCTCTCTCTCTGCCCTTCCCCCACTCGTGCTCTGTCTCTGTCTCAAAAATAAATAAACCAAAAAAAATTTTAAATGGTTGAAAAGGTAATTTTTTGTGTTTTAAAATAATATGAAAAGATTATATCAGTTCATATAAAGTGAACTGCAATAAAGGTTACTATGCATCTTTTTCTGGATGCTTCTTAAAAACTTTTTGTTTTGAAATATCTATAGGCACATAAGAAATTGCAAAAATAGTAAAGGAAAGTCCCATGTACCCATCACCCAGTTTCCCTTAATGGTAGCATCTTATCATATATTATCAACAACAATTGTAAAAACCAGGAAATGGGCATCGGTGTAATACAACTAATTACAGACCTTAGTCTCTTTTGGCAAATTGTTTTAAAAGCTATAAAATACCCAGTTCAGATTTCCGTGAGTTGAGATTGAACTGTCTTATTGTTCTCAACCAGTGGAAGAAAACATTTTGATTTAAAAAAAAAAAAAGGGTTTCTAAACCTTTGTTTCCATTTTGTTTTTTAATATCTTCCGCTGGTGAAGATTGAATTAAGGGGGTGGCAGTGGAGAGGAAGAGAAGAGGATGATCTGGAGACAAAACAAATGGATTGAAAATAGTTTAGGAATTCGTAGGAGATGGGAGAAATCCAGTTCTGGCTTCAGCAACCTGGTGACTGGAGGGACGTTTATTGAGATGGAGAAGTCCTGGGAAGGGATTGGTTTAAAGGGAAAATCATGAGTTCAGCCTCAGGCTGGCTCAGCATGAGAGGTCTCTGAGACATCTAGGCTGTTGGCTGTGAGGTCTACAGAACAGATGAGAGGTCTGAGCTGAAGTTATGCAAGGGGGGGGGGGTATCCCACTCACACTAGCTAGTATTTAAGTTCCCTCTCAACTCTGTTCATGTATCCCATAAATATTGGTTAAATGATACTAAGTCTTAGGGGTGCAGAACTAAAGAAGTTTGGTCCTTGTCCTTGTAGATCTTATGTTCAGCGAAGGCTGCTGGTGTATTCCAGACAGGATAGAGTGGCAGCTTTGCCCAGGTAGGCTACAGGAGGGAGGTCACAATGAGTACTCTGTGATGCCATCTATGGGGTAACTGGGGGCAGGGAGGACCCCACTGAGAGCTAAGCCTTCCTCCTGTGGGGAGGACACGGGACCCACATGTGTTATCTCTCTGTCCTCGAATCTGGCATCCCAGGGACAGCCAGGGTCCTCTTTGAAGGAGAGCAAATGGATATGGAAGCAGGAGATGATAGATTAAGAGGAGGCGTGGCATGGACGGTTGGGGAGCCATGGAGGCCAATGGGACAGAGAGATGCTGGAGCCTCAGCTCCCCCTTCTTCCCAGTCCCAGGTAGAGAAGTCAGTCTGCTGCCTGCCAGGAGACCTGTCATCTGGGCTGAACATGAAGCGCTTGTGGCAGATTTCTGTCCTGTGGGGTTTCTGGGTGCTCATCTCGTGGCTGATAACCCCCTGCCTGGATCCCAATCCTGAATCAGCACCCCAGGGAAAGCTGATGGTCTTGGTACCAGGGTATTGCAACTGCCCTTGGTTCCAATTCAGGAAAAGTGGCTGCCCGTCTGAGACTCTAAACTCCTCCCTCTGCTACCAAAGAGTTGGAGAGTGGGGCTGGTTTGCTGAATGCTTTCAGAAGACGGTGGAGTACCTGACGATGGGGGCCACAGAGTCCATGACCCCTGATGCTGTGCTCTGGTGGCTGGTTAGTGGTCAGCCCTGGGCCTGGTCCTTGTCTTGTCCTTCCAAAGCCTAGCCCATATCCTACGTTCCCACCCAAACCCCAGCCCTCAGTCCTGGCTTAAGGCACCGCTAATCTTTTTTTTAAGTCTACTTATTTATTTTGAGATAGAAAGCACAAGCTTGAGTGGGTGAGGGGTAAAGAGAGAGGGAGAGAAAGAATGCCAAGCAGGCTCTGCAATGCAGGGCTTGAATCTACAAACCATGAGATCATGACCTGAACCGAACTCAAGAGCCAGTTGCTTAACTGACCAAGCCGCCCAGATGCCCCACACCTCTCATCTTCACAACCTCAACCCCTGACTGCCAGGACTGGGGTCTCACCCTCCAGGTCCGCTTTCCTTCTACTAGAGCTGATATCCAGGCCCCAGCCCCCAGTCTCCTCCCTTCTGCTGTTTCCAGGGTATCAACTCAGTGAGTGGGCTTGGCAAAATGTGGGAAAAGGTGTTCAAGGTGATTCACAGACCCTCGGTGAGCCACTTCCATCTCTACTGTGGAACTTGTACTTTGTTGGGGAACTCCAAGATACTGCAGGGCTCTGGACTTCGCAACAATGTCAACCAATGGACCGCAGCCTTCAGGTGCGTGCTTGGGAGAGGGAAGGACGTGGGAAGGTCAAGGGTGTCCTCAGAGTTCTGGAAGTTCCTGCTCTCCTTCCCAGGATGAACCCAGACCCTGTCCAGAGCACTGAGATCATGGGAAACCAAACCACAGGACGCTTCATCTCTCCCGGGAAGGCCAGCAGCCAGGGCTCTTGGAGACAGCCGGTGCTGCCGCTGAAGCTTTCTGGGCTGGCATGGACTTCAGATGCTCCAAGTGAGGAGGTGATGGTCTGGGACCCCAGATGTTCTTATTTCGGGGGTGAGGGGAGGTCACTGCAGGGGAGGACCAAGGAGCTCCAGAGAGACCCTCCGCTGACTTATTAGGGACACCTACAGAACCTTCCCAGGTCTCAGCCTGCTGAAACGCCCCTACTCCCCAGTTCTCTTAGACTTTGGAAGGTGGTCCAGGTCCCTAGTGGAATGGAAGGTAGCAAAGACCAGGGAAGGATATGGGAAAGAGTAAGATGTGTCTGTGAGGTGCTGTGGGAAGGGGCCCAGGTCAGCCCCCTCTCCCTTCTACCCCACCTCCTGGTGATCAGCTCCACTTCCCTCAGGTATAACCAGGACAGCTGGCTGGATGACCAGGGTCAGTATGCATCCTTCGGGCTCATGGCTCTGTTCTGTGCCTTGCACATCTGTGACCAGGTTAGGAAAGAGTCTTGTCCATTTCTCACACAAGACTTCTCTCCTCCATACCTTCAGCATAGAGTCTAAGAATTTCTACTTGGCTTTCAAGCTGGTGCATAATCTGCCCCCTCCTCTCCCTTCTTCCCTCCCAGGGTCACACGCTGAACTTCTTGGTGTTCCCTGAACACCAGCTGCCTTCTGTCTTTTCACACACTGCTGCCTCTGACTGGAATGCCCTTCTCTTGTGTCCCTGGGGAATTCTCTCTTCCTCTAATATGATGAGGAGCGGCTGGTTGATACTATTTTCTGGGCTCGGAGGGTCCCTCTGTGTGTTCAGAGTATGTCTTCCCTGGAGATGAGCTCTGTTCTCCCCCCACTCCAGGAGGCAATCTGTCACACTTGATGTTGAATGAGGGGAGCTGAGACAGACAGGATTCAGCCTACTGACACATACATTCCTCTCTCACTCATCAGGATGCCAGCTTTGGATTTGGATCAGAAAAGCAAAGAAAGGGGTGCAATGACTGGGAGGCTGTTAATCAGACCAGTGGTTACAAGAGGATTCTGTCCACACAGAGCAGGGAAGCCGAAATGGAAGTTAGCTACAGTGTGTTGGGCAAACTCACTGTCCACACATGACACCCTGCAGAGTCCATGGAAGTTCTAGTCCTGTGGACCTCAGCGAAGTGGGTTGTTGGGATGACAACAGCAGCAGTGGCGGGGGTAACAGGCAAAGGGAAATTATATGGAGACCAGTCTGGTGCTGAATAAAATTCTGGTCATATCTGTTGCCTACGAGGACAATGTGAGGGGAGGAAAGGCCAGACTTGATATCCAGATCTCAGAGGCAATATTTTTGTTAATTTCTGTCTGATCCCAGATCATGTAAGGTGGTGTACATTTAGACCCAAGCTCACACAAAGTGCAAGGCCAGACAGTTGTTAGGGGAAGATCTTTTTCCATCTGATGATAGAGATAAGGCTTCATGTTTCATCCTATGCTGGGGATGAGTTTTTTTTTCTAGCTTAGCTTTTTACTGAAGACTCAGCTCCTTGCAGTTCTCAGTGTTTTGCAGGGGCCCCCATTCCTTCTCCGCCTCCCCTGGACTCAAGGTCCTCTGCCCACACAGGCATTAACCTGCTAAATTCCTGATGCCTCAGGCAGCACTGACCTGTTTTGCTGTTCTCCTTTCATCTGGAGACTTCCAAACATTTTGCATTTAAAATTGTTTTCATTAGAGGCACCAGGGTGGCTCAGTTGGTTAAGCATCTGACTTCAGCTCAGGTCATGATCTCATGGTTTGTGACTTTGAGCCCCGTGGTCAGGCTCTGTGCTGACAGCTCAGGGTCTGGAGCCTGCTTCAGATTCTGTCTCCTCCTCTCTGCCCCTCTCCAAAGCGTTCTCTCTCTCTCTCAAAAATAAACAAAACATTAAAAAAATTTTAAATAAAAGTTTTTATTAAAGCAATACATATGTTTATAAATTTTCAACAAACTCAGGAAGGATACGCAAGACTAATTAGGAATGGTGGTCATGTCTGGGGATAGAAGTTATCTCTGGAGAATAAGTGGGCAACAAGGCGGGGATAGATGCTTCTCTTTCATTCACTTTTTGTACCTTTTGGACTATGTACCGCAGACCTATCTTACATTAAAAAATGAACACAATTTAAAAAAATGTAATACTGTTTGACCAGCAGTTCTGGATTTTTGTAGCAGGAGAGCTTTCAGGTTATCTTTTGCTAGAACTGGAGCCTGCAGTGACATGAGTGCGGTGAGTATGTGATAAGGCCAGCGAGCTGGTGGGCAGCGACTCATTGCCTTACTGCTGTAATAAACAGTTTGGCAGTTCCTCAGAAAGTTAAACATAGAATTACCATATTCGCCAGCAGTTCTACTTTTCCGTAGATTCTCAAGAGAAACAGAAACATATGTCCACACAGACACGTGTATACAAATGTTTATTTGCAGCATTATTTGCAATAGTTTAAAAAAAGGTGGGAACAACCCAAATGTCTATTGGTGGATGAATGGATAAATGAATTGTGGCATGTGCACACAATGTGATATTCTTCAGCCATCAAGAGGAGCCAAGTATTGGGCTCCTGAGTGGGTCAGTCAGTTAAGTGTCTGACTCTTGATTTCAGCTCAGGTCATGATCTCACAGTTCATGGGATTGAGCCCCACATCAGACTCCATTCTGTCTGTTTGGGATTCTTTCTCTCTGTTTCTACCCCTCTCCAATGTGTGCACACACACACTCTCTTTCTCTCAAAATAAATAAATCAACTAAAAAAAGGGGGGGGTAAAGTATTCATGTTGCATCTTAGAAGAACCTTAAAAACATTAAGCTAAGTGACAAAAGCCATACACAAAAGATCACATATTGTATGATCCCTTTTATATGCTATATCTGGAACAGGAAAATCCATAGAAACAGAAAAACCAGTGGTAACCAGGGGCTGGGGACAGGAGACTAGTGAGTAATTATTTAATGGGCACAGAGTGTTTTTATGGGGTGTTGAAAGAGTCTTGAAAGTCGAGAGAGCTGGTAGCTACACAACATTGTGAGGACACTAAATGCCACGGAATTGTACACTTCAATGGTTCATTGTGTTATGTATATTTGTTGTATGTTATGTGAATTTCACCTCAACAAAAAAAAGCAGTTGCACAAAAATGCATGTAGTGTGACTGCATCTACAATGTTCAAAAATATACAAAATTAAATAATGTTGAGATACACATAGATATCGTAACAAGAAAAAGCCAAGGGAATGATAAATACAAAATTCTCCATAGTGTTAACATCTGGCAAGGAAGAAGGAACATCAAAGGCCTTCAATGATATTTATGATGTTATATGCATTAAGAGAGGTACGTGGAAGGGGTGCCTGGGAAGCTTAGTTGGTTTAGTGTCTGACTTCAGCTCAGATCATGATCTTGGGGCCTATGAGTTCAAGCCTTGCATTAGGCTCTGTGCTGACAGCTCAGAGCCTGGAGACTGCTTCAGATTCTGTGTCACCCTCTCTATTTCTCTGTCCCTTGCCCAGTCATGCTCTGTCTCTGTGTCTCAAAAATGAAAAACGCTAAAAAAAATAAAAATAAAAAAAAGATAGATACATGGGTATTTTTTCTTGTTATATTCTTTTATGTGTATTTAATATCTTAATACAATTTAAAGACATAAAAAGGAAAGAAATCCTGTCATATTTGGTAACATGGATGAGCCTTGAAGACATGCTAAGTGAAATAAAACATACACAAAAAGACAAATACTGTATGATTCCTCTTACATGAAGTATCTAGAGTAGTCAAATTCATAGGGACAGAAAGTTATAATGGTGGTTTCCAGGGGCTGGGGGTGGGGGGTGGGAAAGGGAAATTATTGTTCAATTTTGCAAGATGAAAAAGTTCTGCAGATCTCGTTCAAAATGTAAATATACTTTACTGAACTGCACACTTAAAAATAGTTTAGATGGTAAATTTTATGTTATGTAGTTTTTGCCATAACAAAAAAATTATAGTAATTAGAATTTGATTTTATATGGGTGGAGGAACTGCTGACAAGTTCAGATGTGCTTGAACTCACTAAGGAAAGTTGCCTGCGAGGCTAGTCGTTTTCTGGCTATAATAGCCATTTGTCAAAGGTAATGCATGCAAATAGAAGCAAGTGGGACCGCGTGAAACTAAACAGCTTCTGCCCAGCAAAGGAAATCAACAAAATAAAAGGGAAACTACACAATAGGAGAAAATATTTGCAAACCATGTATCTGATAAGGGGTTAATATCCAAAATATATAAAGAACTCATATAACTCAATAGCAAAAAAAAAAAAAAAAAAAAAGGACAATCCAATCGAAAAATGGGCACAGAAACTGAATAGACAGTTTTCTAAAGAAGACCTACAAATGGCGAACAGGCACATAAAAATGCTCAGCTCCCCACACAGGGAGCCCAATGTGGGGCCTGAACTCATGAACAGTGAGATCATGATCTGAACCGAAAACAAGAGTCGATGCCTAACCGACTGAGACACACAGGTGCCCCATGAATCGTCTTTTATTATTTCATTTATTTATTTGTTGGTTGGTTTGTTTACAGCATATGTGAGCTTAAACAGGGGAGGGGTAGACAAGAGGTGGACCCTTATACAGGGAAGGGAGTTACCTCTAAAGGCTGTAGCCTGACTTGTTGAGCCACAATGCAACAGCAGAAGGCAAGGGATCAGCCAACTTGAATGTGAGACTATTCTTGGTCAGCAACAAGCCTTGGACCCTTGGATCTGACTGGTAGGGCTGGAATGCTCAGATCTGGGAGACATGACAGGAAACCAAGATAGGAGGTTCAGGAGAGATGTGTGCATTATCAGGCACTGCTATAAGCCTTCCTGGATTCCCTCACCTCAAGGACTAGCAGTCATTAAGAAGAACCAGATGTGAATACTTACTCTCCTCCCACTCCCCGCGTCCACACACATGGCCATGTGCTGGGGACAGAGAGCACAGCCCTAGGGACTGAGGGGCCCGGCACACAGCCCTAGCAGAGAGGCACACTTCTCTTCTGATCACTGACCCGCTCATCTTTTTACCTCCAAGCCATCCCACCTGTCGCAGGCTTCAGGGCCTACGGAGGCTATAAAGAGCTGGTAGCATTGGTTAACATAGGACTAAGAGGAAAGAGGTCACGATGTGCACACTGTGACAGGCTACTGATATAAATGAAGTGGGTCTTGGGAGCACAGCCCTACCTTCTCTAGAGGAGCCTCTCTTCTCATCCTCACCTCCATCAGGGTTTGGACAACGCCTGGTCCCAGCAGGCTAGAGGGAGTAAATCCTAGGGCCCCAAGTTGAGACCCCATGTTCTTGGCCTTCCTCCTCCCTTGCCTACTTTCTAAGTGTGGTGAGCAGAGCCGAGTCTGCATCTCTTCTGCACTGTGCCCAAGGTATCCCTGCTTGCAGCACATCGACAGCCCCTGTTTCTTTCTGCTCCCTGCCTCTGCACACCACAGCCCCTGCTCTGCAGGGCCTGGTGATTGCACAGAGCTCAGCTGCTCCTTCCTCAGCCCTAGCCAGTGAATAGGTGTTTAGTGGGCCAGAGTAGGAGGTAAGGTATTGCAGGGGTGGGGACAGGCAGCTGAAGGTGTCATCTGTCCTAAGACCAGACAACTAAACAACCATCTGGCTGAAAAGAGACCTGTTCCATGGGCTGAGATGAGACCTGCATGCCAAGTCGTAGGCTAGAGGTTGCCTTGCTGCTTTTGTGAGGTATCCCCACCTCCACAGGGACTTCTGGAAGTTCTGCTGCTGGCTCCAGAGCTGCAGAGGCCCTGAGGTTGCTCCTCTGGATAGCTTGATTCCCCCAGCAGTGCCTGCCTGGTTTGATCAGCGCTTCCGAATGGGTCCCAAAGCTCCTCGTGGAGTTGGAGGCCACCATGTCCAGAGTTCCTGGGTTCTGAGCTGTATGCTCTCCCTGACTCCTTTCTCTGCTCCGATGGGGCCCAGCTTCCTCTGTGTTAGAACATGGGGGTGAAGGGGTAAGTAGTCTGTGCTCTTTTCTGTAGGCACTGATGCTGGGAGACCTAACCCAATCCCAGCCGGCCAAGGAGGAGCTTTCCAGCCGATCCCCAGGCCACAGCGAAACCCTGAGACCCACCCATGCCAGTCCTATGCTATGCAGGTGGAACTCAGGGAATCGGAAGTCTTTGCAATATGGGGCATCCACTGAGGACACCACACTGTGCTCAATGGGGGCAAGAGGGTGAGGGTGGTGAGCGGTGCCAGCCTGTGAGCCCCAGTGCCTTCCTGACTTCCTTTCCTATCTCTGCAGAATGAACCAGGCCCCACTTTTAGGTCCAGAGAATAACAAAGGCAACAAATGGTATAAACTACTCATAATGCCCCTGAGAATGCCCCTGACCTGGTGAGAATATCCACACACTGCTGGCATTGTTGCACCCTCCAGATGTAGTGTGGACTG
Organism: Suricata suricatta; assembly: GCF_006229205.1. NCBI lineage: Eukaryota > Metazoa > Chordata > Mammalia > Carnivora > Herpestidae > Suricata > Suricata suricatta. The sequence goes on along the minus strand of NC_043711.1, from coordinate 83,742,060 downwards.
TAGTGGTCTAGAGCCAAGGTGGAAAAGCGCATCTTTTGCCAGGTGGTGTGAGTGGTGCGGACCCCAGTCCTGGAGCAGACAGCCCTTGGCTTTTTCGTGTAAATGTTGATCTTGTCGTCACTCTGCAGTGTGTGACTGACTGTATGCTCCCCACCTCCCTCACTAACATAGGGCCAGTCTTTCCTTCTCTACTTCATGCTTTTCTGCATTCACCCTTCTGCTAGTCCCATGTAGGAAAGCAGATGAGTCAAGGTAGTTAAATTGTGCATTGGAGACTGTTGCTGTAACATGCAAACTATGGAGGCTTGTTGAGAGAATGGGGCGCTGCCCTCGGCAGACCCAGGCACCCCCTAGACACAAGAATATTGCCCAGACTCTGACTCAGCTCTTGTCCCCTTTGACTCTCAAGACTTTCTGGCCTGTACCAGCCTCTAGCAAAGGAGGCAAGGAGAAGGTTGGAGGGAAGAGAAAAGTTTTGTGAAAAGAGACCTTTGACCTTAGCTCTGACTTTTCTCCCTAGACTCTGTGACCAATGCCATCATCTTCAAGTGCATCCATGAGGCCTAGCTGGTCAGAAACATTTCCCAACCACCAGATTCACTGTGGCATATGGGGAAGAAGAAAGGAAGCTCTGGCCTGATGCCTTTAGAAAAGGGTGGGTCCTCTCATCTAGAGAATGAGAGGTGAAGGACCAAAAAGTAAGGAGCCAAAAGTCCTGTTTGTCCTTAAGAACTCCTAGCACAGGAAGGGCCAGGTGAGGATTCTGAGCCACGGAGAATCTGAGTAGAGGCAAGGTCCAGGCCAACATCTCCGGTGTCCCAGATCTAATTCTGGGGAGCTCTAAGCTGTAACTTTTTACTAAGCATCTGCTGTTGATCCCGGGCCATGAATTTTTGGAACAAAACTTCAGCAGTGGTGAACAACCCCCTGTCTGCTGTGTGATGTGACGGAATAGACAGGGCCTGAGCCCTGAGTAGGTAGGTTGGGGGAGTGGGGTGCTGCTCTCAAACCCCCACATTCTTAACTGGCTTTAGCTCCATCCCCAGGCTTAGGAAGAGGAATTCCAGGTTATAGTTGAAAGGCCAGAGAAAGGCCATGCCCTGTTTTTTTAGAGAAGCTGTTCTCTTAGGCTTCAAGGAAGTTGCCAACAGTAAGTCTTAAGTCTGTGAGCTAGGTTCAGTCCAGGCTGCCTCCACCAGGGTAAGTCCATCAGTGACAAGTTCTGCCATAGTCTATCCTCTTTACTGACTTGACATGTGGTTGGACTGCAGAGGACCAGAGTTGGTTCCAGCTGGTATGCCCAGGAAGGGATGCCAAAGACATTCACCCAGAGCAGAAGGAGAATGAAGCCCAGTGGAATGTCTGAACTCCACAGACTGACTTTAGCCAAAGGCCAACTCAGTGTTTTTGAAGCCCCAGAACTGGTTTTAAGTCAAGAACATATGATGGTTCCTTATTATCTATGAGTTCAAATCTGGATCCCAAGGCCCAACATAACCTCCCTCCCTCCCCATCCATCCTCAGCCCCAGCACGCTCTGCCACAGGCCGACCAATCTCACCAGCGTGCCAACTCCTCCAACCTTCAAGGGCCAGCTCACGCCTTCCAGCCTCAGTCCCCAGAATATCTACGCACTTCTAGTCAATACACAGTACTGTCTATGACTCATTGAAGAGTGCTCATCTGTTCTTGTGCATTGGACTACAGCTCCCTGTGGACAGGGGCCTTGCCTTGTTGCATCTGCTATAAGCCTTCTCTATCACGATGCAGGCAGATGACAAATTCATGCCACCTGACCGGAATCTTCAGCAAATTCTTCCTTAACAGATGCCCTGACATACGCTGCCGCCCAGTGACACAAGTGGAGACAGCAGCAGAGAACAAACACAGGGACCCAGGGTTTATTGTTGGAGGGGAGGACAAAGATTGGGTGAGGATAGTACACTTTAGACAAAGACAATAGAGGTCCCTTGGCCAGAGCAAAGCACTCCTCTAAGGTGACTCTGTGGGCTACAGGCAGGTGTAACTTGGCTCGTTTCCAGCCTTGGAGACTTCCTTCCCTCTTCCCGGGCCATGAGGGCCATCTGTCTGTCTGTCTGTTCCCCGGCTGGTCAGTAACCTGCCTTGGCTGTGGCTGCTACCTGGAGGTGGCTTGGGTTGTGCTGGGGCTGGGGCTGGGGCATAGCAGGACCGGCCCCGGGGATGTCAGACTTTGAGTCAAGGACTCGTCCAGCTTTCGGGTCTCAGCCTCCAGGACAGTGGCCTCAGGGGTCTGGGCCACGGCCAGAAGTGAGTGGGAGAGGCTGTGGTGCAGACCTGCCAGCTCACGGCTCGTCTGCGCCGAGCGAGCAATGTAGTCCTGCCTCTGCTTCCGCTCCAAGGCCAGCTGGGCACGCAGCAGGGCCACCTGGGGGGGTGGGCAGGAAAACCAAGAGGAAAAGAGTAATTAAGTGCCTTGAAGCTGCCCCATGCCTTCCTGCTCTGCTCCTGTGGCTCTTGGTGACAGCGATTTGAATTAACTACCACACACAGATCTCAGGATCAGGCTTTAGTGTTTAGGGCAAGGGCCCCTGGGAATCACAGAAAATCCAATGATTATCAACCTTGGCTGCACAGGAGACTCAAATAGAGACCTTAAAAACAATAACAACAATAAAACTATTCACCAACTTTTTTGAGGGATCATGTATGTGTAATAAAATGCCCAGATTTTAAGTGTAAATTTTGATGAGTTTCATAGAGTTTATCCCCATGTAGAACCACTACCCTGATCAAGATTCAGAATATTTTAATCATTGCAGAAGTTCTACTGTGCCCCTTTGGAAGCTTTTAAGACATACTCTGACTTAATTAAACACCAGTGAGGCTGGGGCATCAGCATTTTTTTCAAAGCTCCCAGGTGGTTCTAAAGTGCAGCCAAGGGTGAGAATCCCTGATTAACAGCCCTTCCATTTCTCTGATGAGTACCCTGAGACTGCCAGCACCTGGTTCCTGGGAGGTCAGGGCGGGTCCAGGACCAGGGTGAGGCAGGGAGGTTCCTGGGGTGCAGAAGGTAAGGAGGGACTCCAGGTTTCTAGGAGAACCTCCTTAAATTCTCCACCCACGTGCTTCCCTTGCCTCACCCTGGTCCAGGCCCCATCTCAGGACTGCTTTGTATGAGTTCAGAGTGATAGCTAAGTCTAGCTGTGGAGTCAGGCTCTGGCAGTAGTGCCTATTAATTCCTGAAAGAGACTCAGAAATAAAAATTCCACAGTCCTTATTACTCCTTGAAAGACAGGGTGAACCTTTAGGTGAGGCCTAAGAGGCAAGGAGGCACTCGATACCGGTTTCCCTGAGTATGGCGGCTTGGGCTGAGCTATGGATCTCGGCACTGGTGCCAGGCTACTTTGCCTCGTGTGCTGACAACAGTTCTGCCTGCAAAGGTGCATTTGAGGGCACAGGAGGCCAGGATGCTTCTGTCTGCTTTTGCCTCTCCTCCCAGAATCTTCTGTGTGCCTCTCAGCCCTCTTCCTTCTCCTTTCCCTTCCTAAGGAAGAACCTGGAGGTCTGCGGCATGCTTCCTTCCCCACTCCTGCCCTAGGCAGATGGAAGGAGACAGGACTGGGCTCTTGCCTCCCACACAGACTGAAGTTCTGTGAGGAACTATTTCCCCTCTCCCGGCTGGAGGCGCACAAAGGCTCAAGCACACAGCAGACACTAACGCCTTGTTGCCTGTCTGCAACAGAGGGGAAGGGGGCTTAGAAAGCTGACCCTTCCAGAACATACCTCTTTCTGCAATTCAGCCATGTGCTTGGCGTCTGAGGTGCCCTTCTGATCTCCTCTGCCATCCTGTGGAAAACAAACGCCATTCCTGTTGGAACAGGTCCTCCCACCCTGGGGGTTCTGTAGGCAAGCTCAGCTGGCTCATCCCAGTCCTGGGGGCCAAAGCAAGGGCTATGGGCCAGAAGTGCCTGAACCCAGACTGGACTCCATGGGGCACCATGGCCCTGGGGCAAGGAAGCCCAAAAGGGCCCAAGCCAGCCTCATGGACGCCCATGGAGACCTGATGCTGAACATCCAGAAGGCTTGAATAGCACTGGCTTTTTTGAGTCACTATTTCATTTATAGACGTACACCATGCATCTGGTTAGTGCTAGCCCTGGGCCATGAGCTAGGGGTGCAGAAAGGAAGACAAGGTGCCTGTCTTTGGGAAGCTTTCATAAAGGGAGGTAGACAGAGAGTCTGGGGATGCTCAGCCACCAGAAGCCGTCTCTCCATGACAGGCTACAGCGCTGCTGACTGATGGGTATAACTCAGCTAAAAGAGTGCTGGTTTGGGGAGTCTTCCCCCAATTCCTTACCCTAGAGAGGGGGTCTAGTCCCAAGAAATACCATACATGCTAATCTTGTAAATTCAGAACTACAAGGGAGAACGCTCACAAAGCTGCTATCAAGCTTCCAAGGCACAGCAGGGTCTGGCCAGCATCACCTGACACCCACAGGCCAGGAACTCCGACCAGAAGCTCAATGAGCCCCACTTCTGGGTAAGCCTGAGACCCTGGTGTGGGAGCAGGTAAGCTTTCCGAGTTCCTGGGAATGCAGGGCTGCCAGCCATGACTCCATCCCCACCCCTGAGGATGGAACTCCTTCCTGTGTCGGGGACACGCTGAGAGGTGCTGGGCAGGCCAGAACCCAGCCGGGAGGGGCTCTCTGGATCAGCTACCGTGGGCATCTCCCCTGCAAGGGTAGCCTGGGATATGCAGCACAGGGGGCTGTTTCTGATCCTCCAGAGGCTGCAGTCAGTAAAAAGAAGCAAACCTGCTGTGTGGTTTCACTGACTTCCAGGATGCCCGCCCGCGATGCACGCATGGAGTTCCTCTTCAGCTTCCTGCGCTCTCGCTCCACCTGCCGAGATGCCGGTGAGGAGTCAGGGCTTGGCTCAGCATTGGGGCTGGAGCAGAACTGCCTTTTTCTTTCTCTCTTTCTTATTTTTTTAAGTAAGTCCCCTCCCAAGAGTGGAGACCAATTCGGGGCTTGAACTTATGACCCTGAGATCATGACTTGAGCTGAGATCAAGAGTCAGACACCTAAGGCCCCTGAGTGGCTCAGTGGGTTGAGTGTCCAACTTTGGCTCAGGTCATAATCTCATGGTTTGTGGGTTCGAGCCCTGCATTGGGCTTACTGCTGTCAGCACAGAGCTGTCCCCGCCTACCCATGCTCTCTCTCAAAAAAGAAAAAAACAAAAAAAGCAACAGAGTGAGACACTTAACCGACTGAGCCACCCAGATGCCCCAGAACTGCCTTTTTCAAGAGCAAGTTGGTGTGGGTGTGAATGCAGGGACAGCGATCATGAGAAGCTAAGCTCCTGGGTTGAGGAGAGCACATACCAGGGCGGCCCTGAGAGCAGAGATGTGCTGCTGGGGCAGACGAGCTAGGGCCGGCCTCTCAGGCTTTCAGGGCAGGCTCAGCAAACATCTTCTGTAGTGTTTTGGCTTCATGAGCCACTAGATCCCCCTCACAACTATTCACCTCCACTACTGTGGTGTTCCCGTGAAACTTTCTTCTCAGCATTGGGCAGCAGGCTGAATGTGGCCCTTGGGCAAGAGTCTACCCCTCCCGCCCCGGGCCCCAGACAAGGGAGCTGAGGACAGGAGAAACACCTACTTGCTCCAAGGTGGCCCGCAGCTGGACATTGTGGTGCTGCAGCCTGCTCCGGTCAATCTCCAGCTGTGCCACTGCTTGCTGAAGGTGTTCCAGCCTTTGCCCCCACAGCTGCTTCTCCTCCATCCCAGGGCTCGGCTCAGCCTCCACTCCAGAGACCTGCAGGAGAGACCTGTGACTCTCACCTGGGCAGCCCCGTAGACTGGGAACAGATAGGAGGTAAAGAGACCAATCTGACAGGGCTGAGCTTCAGGGACTCAATTCCCAGAGGAGGGGGACAAGCCCCCATAAAGGGGCTTCCTCCTGGCCATCTCTTCCCACCAGGCGCCCAGCTTACCTCTTCCAGCAGTACACCTACCTCTTCTCTGGGCCCCCATTCTGCTCTGCTGGTCAAGCTGGGGCTGAAGAGTCGCTCCTTCTCCAGAGCCTGTCTGGTGAGCTCCAGCTCATCCTGGGATATCAAGATGTGGAGCAAATCACACCATAGCAACCTCATATCCAGACCCACTTTCCTTTCTATCCTCATGAAAGCCAGCTAATTTTCTCATCAGGTTATAGTCTTATTGTTGCTGTAGCCTCTGAGATGTTCTAGTGCAGAATCTTTATTTTACAGATGGACAAAGCAAAGAAGCAGAGAGGGATCTCTTCAAGGATACATGGTGGGCTAGGACTAAAACCTGCTTCATTTGAGATCTCTCATAAGCTAAGCAACAACTTGGAGCACTGAGTGTTGTAGAAACCAGAGCATGAACTCAGTAGAGCTGGACATTATGTCACCACTTACTGGCTACGCGACTTGGGTCAAGATATGAACACTCTCCAAAACCCAGTTTCCTCATTTGTAAAATGACTACGTGCTCTGCAAAGCATAGATTGAGCCTTTGGCATTAAATCCCTCTTGATAAATGGGGACCCCAGTGCTAGATATTTTCTAGGTGCCACATGTCACACAAATGATAATGATAAGAAGAGAGACAGGTAAGGGGCACCTGGGTGGCTCAGTTGGCTAAGCATCTGACTTTGGTTCAGGTCATGATCTCATGGTTTGTGAGTTTGAGCCCCATGTTGGGCTCTGTGCTCAGAGCCTGGAGCCTGCTTTGGATTCCGTGTCTCTCTCTCTCCTCTCCTCTCCTCCTCTGCTCGTGCTCTCTCTCTGTTTCTCTCTCAAAAGTAAATAAATGTTAAAAAGTTCTTTAAAAGGAGAGACAGGTAAGAGGAAATGAATGTACATGTGTGGGTGAAGGTCATCTGGGAGGTAGGAAGAGCTTAGCAGTAAACAGGTTGCATTGTAGAGTCAGACTCCTTGATCTAGTTCTGCCACTGACTGGCTATATGACCTTGGACAAGTTGCTTAGCCTCTCTAAACTATAAACTGAAGCTAACAATTCCTACTTCTCAGAGTTGTGGAAGGAAGTGAGAGTAACAGTGCCTGGCATGGAAAATGCTTACAATAAAAAAAAATGGTAGCACTGAAATGAAGGGCTGCATCTAAGAGAGATTCTTGAGTGTTTGGAGGGAGTTGCAGGGGGAAACTGACCTAAGCTATGATACTGCTCAGCGACCGTCCTGCCCAGCTAAGCACCTTACTTTTTCTGGGTCTATAAGAATAAGCCTAGATATAGGAAAGGAATTCTACATGGTAAATGCTTCCTTCCTACGCACTTCCTGTGTACTATATCATTTTATACTCAAGATGGCCCTATGGAGCGCTGGTTACTGTCATTCCCTATTTTATCGAAGAGAAAACCATGAGTCAGAGAAGTGAAGGCACTTACCTAGGATCACACAGCCCATAAACTGTAGGACTGTATTGCAAACCCAGGAACTTGACTCCAAAGTTCACAAATGTATCCCTTTCTCTGCATATTGCTTCCAGAAGGCAAGTCCCTGCAGGGTTGTGTTTCTGAGATGATGGGGTTCTCTGGGGCTCGGTCCCAGGATGTAGAGTTAATCTCCCGGGAAAATGGGCTGGGTTGCTCTTGGCAAAACAGACAATGCCTCTCTATGGCCAGGTCAACCTTGCTCTCCTGGCTGCCTACTCTGTACAAGGCCTTGTGCTCAGTGCTGGGGGTATAAAGAGGATTAAGACATGGCCCCTGACCTTGAGGGTGAATGCTATACCCTAAGGTCCACCTCCCTTCTCACTCAATATTCCATCTAGACTACTGAACTTATCCCTAACTGTGAGTTAGTGTGAGACTATTTCCGGTCTCATCCTTCAACCTCAGATCACTTGACACACCTGCCTACTGGACATCACCCCATGATGTCCCATAGGCATCTCACTCATTGCCATTCCATAGTGTTCCTGAAACCTGCCTCTGAGCAGAGACCTGGGGGTTTGGTTTCTTCTGCCCATTCTTCACTCCCCTGTCTCTTAGTCCACTGCCAGAAGTCCTATGAGCCCCTAGGCCCACCCCCGTGTCACCATCTACCCTTACTATCTTAGGTCATCATCTGTCTCCAGACTTTGATGACAGACTCCTCGTTGGTCTCCTTAGATCTACTGTCGCTCCATGTGGCAGCCTGAGCGATTTTCTGATCTGTATATTGGATTGTGTCTCTCTCTCACATACACATACACACACACACACACACACACACACACACACACACACACAGCCTCGCCTGCCCCAAATGCTTCATCCACATCCCACTGGTCACGTCACCCAGGTCCTTAACATAACTTATAAGCCCAGAACGATGGGGCCCCACAGTTATCTTCTGTCAACTGCCCGTCTGTGTCCCCGGCAGCCTAAAGTCCTTATCCAGATACTCCTCATTTTCCTTCCTCTTTCTTCTTCCCCAGAAGGCTCCTCCCCTCACCTGTGCCTGGCTAATTTCTTACTGGTGCCTTCAGATCTAATCTTGAACCCCACTTTTACTGGGAAGCCTTTCAGGATTTACCATTAGGAAAGGCTGAGTGTGCCTCTCGTGTGCTCAGAGCACACTAAACTTCCCCAGTGAGGCACTAAACAGAACTAGACACTGCATTCTAATTGCTTATCCTGTAGACTCCATGAGGGCAGGAACTGTGGTGTCTTATTCTCTCCATATCCCCCCAGACCAGCACATTAATCTGGATTCCACTTAGCTCTCTTGCACCCTGAGGTGCCAGGCAGCCCCCACGGGCTCAGCCAGATGGGCCGTTACTGCCATAGAGGGACTCACCTGCAACCTCTGGCGTTCGGAGTCCCGCTCCAGAATGGAGGCTTGTAGGAGCACAGCCACCTCTTGCAGATCGCTGGCGCTAGCCTTGCTCTGGGCCAGGGACAGTGCCAAATCCTGGGCCTTCTCCCTCCACTCAATCTCCCTGGCCTCTGTCTGCCTCAGGGCTGCCTGGAGTCGCTCCAGCTCCTGCTGCAGCTGGGGCCTTAAAGCATCAAATTCTGTCGAGGGCTCCTCCGCTGGGGAGGCTATGTGGCTGTGGGGTGAGTCCTCCAGATTCTTCCTTTCCTGGGCCTCCTTCAGCCCCAGGATCTCCTCTTCCTTTTGGGCTAAAGTCAGTTGCAACTCCCTTAGGCTTTCCCGGAGGCCCCTCATCTCTTCTTCCCTCTCCCGCCCTGCACCTTGCTTCCCTTGATCTTCTCGGTCCCTCTGGGCCAGAGACTGCTCTAGCAGCTGCCCCTGTCTCTTCTGATGGCTCAGCTCATCATCCCTCTGGGCAAGTGCCCATTGGAGCTGCTGCACAGCCTCCTGATGTCGGAGATCCCGGTCCCGGATCTCCCCTTCCCGCCTTCTCAGGGCCTCCTCCAGCTGCCGGGCTTGTGCCTGGCAGGAGTCCAGGGCAGCCTGCAAGGTGGCAGTGCTGGCCTCCAGGCTGCGGCTCAATTCTGCCTGCCCAAGGAGACGCTGCTCCTTCTCCTGCAGGGCAGCCCGAGCCTCGTTGAGGGCCTCCTGCAGCGCCTCAGCCCGGACCCGGGCCGTCTCCTCCTGATGCTGGGAGGACCGGCCATCTGCTTGCAGGGCCTCCAGCTCCCGGTCCCGGTCCTTGAGCATGGCCTCTGCCTGCAACAGGCTGTCCTGTAGGCCCCTCAGCTCCACCTCGTGCTCCTGCGCACGCTCTGCACACTGCTGCTGAAGGGCCAGCAGAGCCTCCTCCTGTTGCCGAGACTCAGCCCGTAGGTCCCCCAGCACCTCCTCCAGGGCCTGGACCCTCTGTCCCTCGGCCTCCAGCTCTTCCTGGAGCCTTTGCACATGCTCCTTGTGGTCCTCAATCTCCCCCTGGCGCTCTTTCAGTAGCGCGTGGGCCTGCTCCAGGGCTCTCTGCAGTGTGCTTTCTTTTTCCTTCATGTTCTCCTCCTGTCTCTGTATCTGCTGCTGCTGCTGCTGCAGGGCCTCGAGCTCCTGGTCCCTCTGAGCCAGGGCTCTCTGGGCTTCTTCCAGGTGACCCTGAAGGGACTGCTCTTTCAGTTGCCCCTGCTCCCTGGCTTCCTGCAGGTGCTGCTGCAGGACCACGATCTCCTGCTCTCGCTGGGTCAGGAGGAGGCTGGTCTCACCTACCTTCCTGTGTAGGCTCTGGAGCTGCTGCTCCAGATGCCCCTTGTGCTCCTTCAGTTCTTGGATACGTTCCTGCTGGCATTCTACCTCCTTCTCCTTGTCACGCAGGATCAGCTTCATGTGCTCTAGGCTCCCGCGCTGTGCTTTACTCTGGCCCTTCCCTTCCTGTGGCCGTTCCTCCACCAGCGGCCTCTGGGTGGCCAGCTCCCGGCCCCGCTCTCTCAATGACAGTTTGATCTGTCCCAGGTCCTCCTCTAGGATCTTGGTCTGCAGTGTCCTCTGATTCTCTAGGACCTGAATCCTCTCCCTCTGTACCACCATGTCCTGGTCCCTCCTCTCGAGGTCCTGAGTCAGGCGCTCCTTCTGCCTCCGCAGCTCCTCAATCTGTTCTCGCTGGGACTGCAGCTCCTGGTCCTTGTCCTGGAGCTCTCTGGCCAGAAGGGTGCTGCGGCTCTCCAGCTCTTGGATCTGGCTGCTCTGTGCCTGCAGCTCCTGGCTCCTTTCTTCCAGGTCCAGTGTAAGGTGGGTCAGAGCCAGCCTCTGCACTTCCCTCTGGTCCTCCAGCTCCTCGATTGCTTTTTGTTGGCACTCCATTTTGTGGTGATTTTCTTCTAGTTCCAGGGCCAGGCATTCCAGAGTAACCAGCTGCTTCTTCAGATCCTGAATCTGCCCCTTCTGGCTCTCGATTACCTGGGCCTTCTTCTCAAGTTCGAGAAGTTGATGCTCCAAGATGTTCCTCTGTGTCTCTCGATCCTTCTCCAGCTCTTTGATCTGTTCCCTCTGCACAGTCAGCTTCTGCTCCCGCTCCTGGACAGCCATGGGCAGATGCTCTAAAACAGACCTGCACTTCTCCAGCTCCTGGATCTGTTCTTGCTGTATGTCCACCTCTTGGTTCCTCTTCTTCAGGTCCAGAGACAGCACTTCCAAGGCAGCCTTTTGCATTTCCCGTTGTTTCTCCAGTTCCTGGATATTTCCCCGCAAAGTCTCTATCTCCCCGTCTCTTTCGGATAGCGTCTGGGCCAGGATAGCTAAATTCTCCTGCAGAGCCTTGCCATGGGCCACCTTCAGCTCACCCTGCTCCTGCAGAGCCTGGGCTCGCTCACGCTCCGTCTCCGCTTCCTCGCTCTTGAGTTTCAGGGCCGAGCGAGCGCTTCTCAAGTCCTCTTCCAGGGCCCCGGCAGCACTGGCCTGAGCCCTGGCTTCTGCCACAGATGCCTGCAGCCTTTCCACCTGGGCCGTCAGGTTCTCCTTCGCTGCCTGAAGTAGCTCTCGCTCATTCTAGAAAACAAGACACAAAACCACTTTAGACTACACTTCCCTGATGCTCTCACCACCGCACAAGCCTTTTCTCACCTTATACCTGCAGCACCAGCACTGTCAAGGTATGACAAAAAGAACTTCATTCACCTTAAGCTGATAATGTAAACAATCATCCCTACCACATTCCAGGGCTCTGCTAGGCCCAGAGGAGAAAGCTGGAGGCAAATGAGCCACCCTAGACTCTGGTCCTTCAGTGCAATGGACAAAAATTTCTACCTTGATTCGAAAAAATTCATTGGAGGGGTGCCTGGGTGGCTTAGTTGGTTAAGGGTCCGATTTTGGCTCAAGTCATGATGTCACGGTTTGTGGGTTTGAGCCCCACAGTTAGCTCAGAGCCTGAAGCCTGTCTTCAGATTCTGGGTCTCCCTCTCTCTTTGACCCTCCCCCTGCTCATGCTGTCTCTCTCTCTCTCAAAAATAAATAAAAACATTAAAAAATTATTGAAAAAGAAAAGAAAAACTAATTGGAGGAGGATTCACCGGGGACTTAAAAATGGCCCTTAAGGTCACAGAGACAGCCAGGGAAACAGAAAGCCTTGATGAAGGAAGTTGGGCAATACATATGGATAAGGTATGACCACTGGTCAAGGTGGGTCTGGAGCTACAGCCAAACTCCCCCCTGCCCCAGGACTATTCTGGAAGAAACCCCCTCCCCTAAACCAGTGCCACCTCACCTGGGCCTCTATTCTTTGCAGCTCTGCTTGCCGTAGGCGACTCTGTAAGGATGCTATAGTCTCATGCAGTTCCATCAGCTCAGATTTGAGGGAGTTCTGTTTTCCTTCCCACTTGGATTTTTCTTTGGGAAGAGGGGAGGTGGTAGAGCAAGGCCCATGGTTGAGGGTGGAGAAAAAGAGGGATATAGGGGCAGATGGAAGGTGAGGCACAGAATCAAAGGGGGAGAATGCCAAGAAGGAGAGAGTTACATCAGTTTCATAGAGACCCATCTGCCAGCTGCTCCTGGTGGTCTAGGCTCCCTGCTGCTTCCAGACTCACGTCTGGGTCTGCTGCCCAGTGAGAGCACTTGCCTGCCTGCCTTCCCAACACACTTCATCCTGATCACACACAGCTCTCCATCCCTCGACTCCCCACAGGTTTGATGGAGCTCAATGACATTGGAAGTCCTTGCTAGCTAGTCTCCAGTTCTATGGTTTACAGAGGTTACTAGACACAAGGCTCGCTCTGCTGGCTGCCCCCCATTTATCAAAAGACACCAGAACCCAGCTCTGTGTGTGACTCTCAGGAAGCCCTTGGGACACTTTCAAGACCCAGACTCCCTCCCTAAGTTGTCCTTTTCTCTTCTACAGTGGAGCCTTGGCCCTCAAGACCCTCCCTCTCCTTTCCTTTCCAAGAAGTCCCCACCCTTTCCAGCCCTTGGCTGTGGCAGATCACCCCCACTTTGCTGTCTCTCCAGCCCATAATCCTTCTGTTGTCAAAGTTTAATAATTCTGAGGACACAGTTGGAAGTGATAAAAAGAAATAACGTGGATAAATGACAAGATACATAATTTTATAATGTTCTCATAGCACTGGCCCTAGGTTGCCAATTTTTTAACCTGCAGAGAAAGTAGAAGCCTAGCCAAGAACTTCTCTGAGTTCATCCAATCTGTCCTCCTGAATCCCTTCCAGGATGGTCCTCAAAGGCCAAGCAAAGCAGAAAACTAGTCCACAGGGGTTATCACCTCTCTGGAAATGTGTCTAGGTATCTTTTCTCACACTTGTTAGTAAGCCGTGAAGAGCGGCTGCCTGTTCTGGGCTTCCCTCTCTCTTCCCTCCAAATCTCCCTGCCCGCCTTGAGCTTCTCACCTTCCTGGTTCTGGGAGAGCTTTCTCTGCAGATCCTGTAATTCTGCGCAGACCTGACTTTTCTCTGCCTCTGTATCAGTGAGACGCTGTTCCAGCTTCCGAGCCTGCTCCCTCAGGTCATCCTGGGAAAGGAGGGGCGAGGCTGACCCCCAAGCTCCTCCTCTTCCACAGAGCTCTCCCAGCCCTGGACCCAAGATCCCCCCTCCTTTCTCTCAGCCCTGTGGGGTCTGCCACTGTGGATCTACTCCCAGATCATTCCGGAGTGATGACAGGCTCTGCTCCAACTGACTGGAGCCTAGAATCACCATCTGACCCCGTGTGTGCCTTTTGAAATGCAATTTGTTGATGCCTTAGCCTGGGGTCCCCTCCTCCCTCCCCAAACTCCTACTTCAAAGCTCAGCTCAGATGTCACTTCTTCCTTCCCTGTGACCTTCTCCAAGATGGAATAAATTGTCCCTTCCTCCCATTATCCTCATTTGTATCTGTTATTGATCTGATCAATTCTATCAGTTCTGCTTATCTTAGAATGCGGTTTGCTTCCTCAGCCTTCCTGAGGGTGAAGATCTGGTCTTTCCCCTTTCTGTACTATCATCTCACAGTGGCTGGCGTATAGGTGGCATTCAGTTTTTATTGAAGGATAGGGTTGCTGAGGGGTGGAATTTATGGGATTTTTAGTTCAGTTTTAGGCCTACAGTGGTCCGAAAAATGGCAACCTCAAATTTCAGCAGTCCCGACTTGTTGGCTTATTTTCTTGGACATTTTGGCACCGAGAATAATAACTCATGGCTGAGAGGAAAATGATACAAACAATATCCTCATCTCCCTCACTCACTTAATCCTCACACTCCCAGGGGCAGACATGATTTGGTTCAGGTAACTAGTGAAGCCCAGACCTAGGAAACCACATTCCGTGCTCATGCTTGCCAGGGAGTAAGTGATGGAGGTGGAACTCATCCCAACTTGATCTCGGGAATAAACCAGGTCAAACTGAGTCCTTTTCTGGGAAGGGAAGAGTTCAAGGGAACAGAGAATTGTACCCGAGCCTGCTGGGTCTTCCACAGGTCTTGGTGAAGCTTGTGGAGGGCAGATGCCACCGCCTCAGCCGACAGAGCTGTCAGGAGGGGCCCTCTCTTGAAGAGAATCCTGGCTCCGTTCTGCTCTGGAAAAAAATGAGTAAATAGCTCCTGACTTGGCAGCACTATGAAAGGAAATAGCTAAACCTCCCCAGATACCGCCTTGGCCTTCCCCCAGATCCCTCCTTTCCCCCAAAGAACCCCTTCTGAGCAGTTCATTTATCATGCATTTTTTAAAGTTTATTTATTTTGAGAGAGACAGAGAAAGAGAGAGAGAGAACTAGAGTGTGTGTGTGCCTAGGTGGGGGAGGGGCAGAGAGAATTCCAAAGAGGTTCCCTGCTCTCAGCAGAGAGTCCCACGAGGTGCTCCATGAGACCGTGACCTGAGCCAAAATCAAGAGTCAGATGCTGAACCAACTGGGACACCCAGACATCCATCATCCATTTCTTGCATTCCTATGTGCCAGGAGCTATGATAGGCACTAGATAATGCTAATTGTCATTTGTTAAGTAAGCACTTAGTAAATGCCTATTTTACTATGTCATCTCATCCTTAGCTCCTTAGAAAGTACTTTTAACATCCTCGTTTTATTTTATTTTTATTAAGTTTATTTATTTTGAGAGATAGAGTATGAGTAGGGGAGGGGCAGAGAGAGAGAATCCCAAGCAGGTTTGTGGTCTCACAAACCAAGAGATCATGACTAGAGCTGAAATCAAGAGTCAGATGCTCAACCAACTGAGCCACCCAGAAGCCCCCATCATCATTTTAATGTTTACTTAATTTTGGGAGAGAGGAAGACGGAGTATGAGTGGGGGAAGGGCAGAGAGGGAAACAGAATCTGAAGCAGGCTCCAGGCTCCAAGCTGTCAGCACAGAGCCCAATGTGGGGCTCGAACCCATGAATTGCAAGGTCATGACTTGAGCCAAAGTCAGACACTTAACCAACTGAGCCACCCAGGTGCCATGAGCTCATCCTCGTTTTAAAGTTTAAAGAAAATCAAGCCCAGAGGATAGGCGACTTGCCCAAGTACACACATGTACCAAATGGCAGAGCAGGGATTCAAACTCTGATTGAATTAATTCCAGAGTCTGTGGCCTTAGCCTTGCTGCGATATCGCCTAAGAAACCACATGCCCCTTCTTTATCCTCAGGGAGCCAGGCCTGAGTTCTTGGGTGCCTTACCTGGCTCTGGGCCCCAGAGGGAAGCAGAGTCCCCCCCGCCAAGCAGCTCAGGCCTGTTCTCACAAGCAGACCCCAGGGCCTGCTGTAGGACAGAACAGAGGCTGGCCAGCTGGGCCTGTGCCTGCTTCCCGGGCTGCTGCTCCGCCGCCAGGGCCGCCATCTGGTTCTCTGTGCTGCGCAGCCGGAGCTGGACTTGGGCTGCCTTGGCTTCCAGGGCCCGCAAGGAAGCTTGCAGCTGCTGCTCAGTCACTCGAGACGCCTCCAGCTCCTCTAGCAGTTGTGCTTCCTGGGCCAGAAAGTCAGCCTCCTTTTCCTTCACCTCCTGCTTTAGTAGTTCCACCTGCCAGGAAGGAAGTGCTGTCCCTCTGAGCAGGAAGCAGACACCCTCGTGTCAGACCCACCCCAGCCTGACCCCACTCAATCCCTATGCACACCTTGATCGGGGCTGGGAGGCCCAGCTCTCCAGCAGTTAAGGAGGGCTCTGGAATGAGTGCACCTGCCATCTGACCTGCATGTCTACCTACTGACTCCTGACCCATGGGCCGGAGTGACGCAAATGGGCTGTGGCCCTGGTCCACCTGGCAGTGATGCCAGATCCCTGCTGTGATCAGAAAGCTCTGCCTGAAATCCTGACACTGAGCCTAAGTAAGACCAGTCACACTAATAATGGCTACCATTTATAGAGTGCCTACTGTGTTCCTGACACTCTACACATTACTATAATGGTGAAGAATTATCATCCTTGTTTTATGGATGAAGACACTGATGCTCACACAACCTGGAAGCAGTAGAGCTGGGAGCCAAATCCAGCACTAATGAGCAGATCTGGTCCTTCTCTTCCCAGGTCTACTGTCTAGCTCTTCCCGGCTCACTCTTCCCGTCCCAGTTCTGGCTTTCTTCTGCACCCATGGTCTAGGGTCCTGCAGTGAGCAGGCTGAGTCCCAAAGTGTTCTTGTGGCTGTCTACCTGATCTGCGTAATAACCTGTCCCACTGCCGTGTCTTGTCAAGCTGACCAAGTGCACTTGACGTGTCCATCCTTGAACCAGGCCTGTGCGAGCTCTGCTCCTTTGGGGAACACATTCTGGGCTGTCAGATTCCTCACAGGGAGCGTTCTCAACTCTGGGTCAGGTCCCCAAGTCCCCACCCTGCCCAGGTCTGACCGGCCCCTCCTGCCAGGGCAGCTGATGTCCCAGCACATCCTGTAATACGGAAAAAGAGCATGGCCCTCTCTGTGAGAGGATCCTGAGCAGCCGTCCTCTCTACGCCGGGGACAGGCTTCCATCAAGGAATGGGGCCCTTCACCAGCGTGGGAAGTACCTGGGCGCTGAGTTCGTTCTGCCCTCCCCGGGCCTCCTGCAAGTCCTGGTGCAGGGAGCTCAGCTCTCGCTGTCGGACAGAGTCTGCTTCTTGTAAAACAAGGAGTCTCTGGTCCTTTTCCACCAGCGACTGAATCAGGCTAAAGAGAGGTCAGAAGTCTAAGGTCATTCTCTCAGGGAATGAAGAACTGACTGCGCTAAACACAGCATTCATAATTAGAGAGAAAAACTAATAATAATTACAGTATAACAATAAAAGCTAGCATTTATTGAGCACCGACTGAGTGCTCCTACGTACTTCATGCATATGATACCTGCCTTCAGCTTCACAGTTTATTCTTCTCTGGCAGATTCCAGAAATACCTATGCAATACCTCAGATCCAACGTGTGCAATTCTGCCCGTCCCCTCTGCACCTCCCACCTATGTCCAACCTATGATGACATATAATGGAGTCCAACTCCCTTAACATCCCTTGAGCCCCTTCCCTCCTCCTTACCTCTACTACCCTTTCCTGGTGCAGCCTCAGTATCTCTCACCCAGACAACTGCACTCACCTCTTAAACTGTCTTGCTACCTATAGTTTCATCAACAGGAAGATCTCCCCCTTTTCCACCTCCTACATCACCGAGACATGCTACACTTCACCTGAATGGTCGAATCTCACTCCTGATGTTTTTTGCCATCACTACCCCCCTGATACGTCATAAACTGGATCATGTCTATTTCTCTGCTTAAAACCCTCCAGTGGTTTACTACTAAATCTAAAATAAACCACAAACTCCTGGCCGTGGCCCACAAATCCTGAATGACACAGACTTTCCAGATCAAGCACCCTCTCTTCATTCACTCGACTCTAGTCATACAGTCCTTCCACAGTCCCCAACCAAATACCCCTTGTTCTGATCCACCTCTGGGCCATTGTGAGATTTCTATTCCTGCCACAGAGCTCTCCCACCCCTTTGCAAGACTGGCTCCAGTTCATCTTCAGTGATCAGTTTTTCATGTGTTTTTTTTTTTTTTCTTTTGAAGGAGAGAGAGAGGGGAGAGACAGAAAGAGGGCGCGTGCATGCACACATGTGCGAGCAGGGAAGGGGCAGAGGGGGAGACAGAGAGAGAGAATCCTAAGCAGGCTTCACACCCAGCACAGAGCCCAATGTGGGGCTTGATCTCACGACCTGTGAGATCATGATCTGAGCTGAAATCAAGAGTCAGATGCCAAACTGACTGAGCTACCGAGGTGCTCAGTTTAAATGCAACCTCTGGGGCACCTGGGTGACTCAGTAAACGTCCGACTCTTGGTTTTGGCTCAGGTCATGATCTCATAGTGTCATGAGTGCAAGGTCTGCATCAGGCTCTGTGCAAATGGTGCAAAGCCTGCCAGGGATTTTTCTCTCTCTACCCGTCCCCCACTCACAGTGTTTCTGTCTCTCTCAAAAGTAAATCAATAAACTTAAAAAACAAAATTAGGGGTGCCTGGGTGGCTCAGTTGGTTGGGCCTCTGATTTCGGTTCAGGTCATGATCTCACAGTCGTGGGTTCGAGCCCCGTGTCGGGCTCTGTGCTGACAGCTAGCTCGGAGCCTGGAGCCTGCTTCCTGTTCTGTGTCTCCTTCTCTCTCTGCCCCTCCCCCTCTCATGCTCTGTCTCTCTCTGTATCAAAAATAAATAAAACATTAAAAAAAATTAAAAAACAAAAACAAAATTAAAGGCAATCTCCTTGAGGAAGACCTCCCCTTCCCTAAAATCTTATCTAAAGTATATATCCTCAATCCCCATTTCTACTGCAGCATCCCATTTCTTCCCTCCACATCATGTAACATAATCTGCAATGATTTATCTGGGGGATTATTTTATTGATGTCTTCCCCCTCAGAACTAGAAGTTCTACTGGGGCAGGGACCATGCTGTCTTGTTTATCACTGCATCCCCACCCCTGGCACAGTGCCCAGTGTTCACACAAGTATTTATATACGAAATGGATGAAGTGTAAGCTTTGAAGACAGGGACCATGTCCTCTCCACTTGGCTACCTATATAGTCCAGGGCTAGAGACATGAGAGGCTAGGTTCCCTGAGCAAAGAACTGTCCGTCTCAACGTGACCACAGCAGCGAAACAAGCTAAAGCCCACTCCACAGCCCGCTGAGCCAACCTGGCTTTCTCGCTCTCCAGCTCCTTCTGGATTCGGCTGTACTCCTGGGCCTCTCTCAGCTTCTCCTGAACCTCCTGCTCCACCAGCCTCCGGGAGTCATCCCTGGAAACCAGCTGAGACTTCAGGTCCTCCACCTGGGAAGATAAGGGCATGAGGACCACTGGCGGGGAGCTCACCTCGGGCTCTGGGATCCTTCAAGGTTTACCACCGTCACTGGCCCATGTCCAACGCTCTGGGGCCTCCCCCAGCCCTTACACACTATTCTTACTGCCCCTCCCCTAGTACCGTTCAGCCTCACCCGCATCCCCGAGCCTCACACCTGGTGTGTACAGGCAAGCACAAGTAAAACTCTTGCCTGATTATAACCACTCAAAGGCAAAGTGATGGGCAAGTGTGTTGTGATTGTATTTTTAAAAATAAACAGAACACCAGCCAATACAGGATGCTGAGAAGGAAAAGCAATCAGAAAAAAAACCCATGTATATGAAAAAACATGTACATATATATTTTATATATAAAATACTGGATCTCTGGGGAGGGTGGGAAGAATGATGGGGACTGGAGAAAATCTAAGTTCTGTGGTCACCACAGGGAGAAGGAGCTATGCTGGGGCTCTGAGGGCACATGCCAGCTCTCAGTACCTTTCTGTTTTCCACACTTTCCCATGCTCAGGCAGCAGGGCCAGGGGTCCCCTTTCTTACTGGAGATGCAGGGGAGGCTGGCTATTTTGGGGAAGGGCTTCGGGGCGGGGAGGGGGCACCTGCTCCTGCAGGTCTGTCTTGGCCTGGAGCAGCACAAGGCACTCTTCTCGGAGGCCAGCAAGGTCATCCCTGCCCTGCTGGGCTGCCCGCTCCAGCTCCTGCCGAGCCTCCCGGAGCTGGGTCTGCAGCATCTCGGTGGTCTCCTGCAAAATAAGACCACGGTGAACAGAGGAAGCTCCTACTGGGGCCTGTGTCCTGAGACCTGTGTCATAGTAACACTGGCTTTTCAACTGGGTTGGCAAAAGCTGAGGCAGGACACAGCAATCCGCGCAGTTTCCATGATGCCACCGCACCCCTCACCTCCTATTCCCTCTCCTCCCACATGCACGTGCACACACAAAATACACACACTTCTCCACTCAGCAGCTAAAGTATTTAAAAAAAAATTTTTTAATGTTTTATTTATTTTTCAGACAGAGAGACAGAGCATGAGAGGGGGAGGGGCAGAGATACAGGGAGATACAGAATCTGAAGCAGGCTCCGGGCTCTGAGCTGTCAGCACAGAGCCTGATGCGGGGCTCAAACCCATGACCATGAGATCATGACCTGAGCCGAAGTCGGAGGCTTAACCGACTGAGTCGCCCAGGCGCCCCTAAAGTATTTTTAAAAATACATGTAATAATCATGTTCTACTGTTCTTTTTAAATACCATCTACCAGTTTCCCACTGCCCTTAGAACAAATTCCAGACTCTACCATGGCTGACCAAGGGCTCCCACCTACCTCTCCATTCACCCCTGAGCCCGCTGCGCTGGAGCTATGGGGCCTCCTTTCTGCCCTGGCCCTTCCCCGAGCCCTTCTCTGTCTGTGCCACAGCCCTTATGGTGGCTATTTCCTCTGCCTAAACAGTTCTCCAAATAGCTGGCCTCTCTTCTTCTTCTTCTTCTTTTTTAAGGTTTATTGAGATATAGGCCACATACCATACATTTCACCCATTTAAGCATGCAATTCGATGGTTTTTAGTATATTCACAGTATATCACCACAATCCATTTTAGAACATTTTTATCATCCCAGAAAGCAAGTCTGTACCCTCCCTAACTCCATCCCTACTCCCAACCACTCATCTCCTCTCTGACTCTATACACTTGCTTATCCTGGACACTTCTTACAAATGGAATCATACACTGTGTGGCCTTTTCTGACTGGCTTCTTACAGTCAGCATAATGCTTTCAGGATTCATCCCTACTGTTGCATGTCATTGGGTCTTTCTAACCTTCATGTCTCAGCTCAAATGTTGGTTTCTCAGTGAACCCCTCCCCTGACCACCTTGTGAAAAGTGGCCTCCTTTGACTCACTCTCAATGATTTCACCCTACCCATTTCCTTTACAGCACTTGTCACAATCTGTAACTATCTCATTTATTTTGTGTCTGCTCAATTTCATCCGCTCTACCACTAGACTGTGATCTCTTTGAGGGCAGGGACCAGGGACCATGTCTGTCATTTCACTGCTGTGCTGCACCTTTATGTTTGTCATGTGACAGCACCTAGCCCAGGACCTGGTACAAAGAAGCAACAGAGAACCGGTCAATATTGAAGGGGCACATCAACGCTGCCTTTCCTCCCTGCTCAGGACCACCCTCCATACCTGCTCCTTTATCTTCTGAACCTTCATGTCCTGCCTCAGCTGTTCCAGTTGTTGGCTGGCTTCTGCCAACTCCTTCTGCGTCTGCAGCAGTGTCTCCAGGAGGGACACCCTCTCCTTCTCGGTTTCGAGCTGCATCTGTGGAGGAGCAGGAGGGCAAGGGCTTGCTGCATCAGGGGTGACCATGCTCGCCCACTAGGCCACAGACCCAGTCCAGCTGCTCAAGGGTTTTCTAGCAAATTGGGTGGGGGCTGAGGGCCAAAGAAAGTCTAGACCCACTAGTTAAGAACCAGGAAGTGCAAAGATTGTCGCTGGTTTGCAGGCTGACAGGATGTGGTGAACATCAGCCCTCCCTCAGGAAGTATGACATGCTGTCGGCCCCGCAGCTAACGGTGCCAGTTACCCCTTCTCACTAAGCAGCAAATGGGCAGGTACATCTCTTCTGGAAGCCCCCCTGCAGCAGCACTCCTGGGAGTGGGAAAGGAAGTGGTCAGAGGTAGGGGGATCGCAGCCCCCACCTCCCCAGCTTCCCACCTGGCAGAGGGCGTTCTCTGCCTCCGCCCGCTCTTCCTCCCTCTGTGTCCGGATGGCCTCGGTTTCTGCCCGCTGTTCCATCAGCCTCATTTCCAGCTCCGTTTTCTCCCTCTCTAGGCTCTCCAGAGCCTTTCCCAGTTCCTGTTGGTGCCGGGAGCGCTCCTTCTCCTGGTCATGTGGAGGATGCACTGTTAGAATCCAGTGGGTAGGGAGGCAGGGGGAGGGCTGGAGCAAAGAAGGTCTCAGCTGGGTGTCCTTGGTACCTCTCTCTGCCTGTCTCTCTGTTGATAAAGTGAGATGGCTAACTCCTGGCTTATCTGTCTCACCAAATTTTATGAGAATCAAGTAAGAGTTATATAAAAATCAAATGATAACAATACACAAGTATTTTCTAAAGCGCAATTGTCCCTAACATAAGCTACAGATGTTATTTTAAAGCAACCACACCACTTACGGTCGATGGTTATAACAATGAACTGAGGTGGCAGACTGGTTCTCTGCTGCCCACTCTGCCCTGCTCATGGTGGCAGAGGTAGCCTCCCCAAAAGTCAGGCCGAGCCTAGCTAGGATGTCTCCTGTTATACAACAGCATGAGGACAGGGCATCCTGGTCCTCCCGGATGGACCAGTGACCAAAGCCTTCCCCAAACCCCCAGAATAACCCGGCACCCTCTCTTAGCTTCTCAGGATAGCTGGTGAAGGGTTCTGCAGTCAGGCTGCCTGGGTTACAGTTTATTTAATCCAATACCACTAGTATGAATGACCTGGGTTAATTTCAGTCTCATCTCTGTGCCTCAGTTTCCTCATCTATAAAAACGGGCATAACAGTTTGGGTTGCTTCAAGGACTGAGATAAGTCACGTACAGCACTTTAGATGGTGCTTAGTACCCGGAAAGCACTCTGTATTTAACACCCAACATCATTAGCATCAAGAGAGAAGTTCCCTGTACCTTTCTTTTAAAACATTTACAAGCTCTCGGGTGCCTGCCTGGCTTAGTTGGTAAAGCATGCAACTCTCAATCTTGGGGTCATGAGTTCAAGCCCCACGTTGGGCATGTAGCCTACTAAAAACAAATAAACAAAAGAATAAATATTTACATACCCTTGCTTGAGTTACACATTCATTTAATGGATTCTCTAGGGTTTCACGCCTTTCCAACATTGTCTTGTGCAGCTTCCCCTCACTGGCCACACTGGCCTCCTTTCAGGACCTTGAGCACATTACATTCTCTCTTACCTTAAGGCCTTTCTTTACTCACATTTTCCTGCTCCTCAGAATGCCCTGGTCTGCCTCCCACACCATTGTTCCTCACAGCTTAACTAATGCTTGCTCACAGAGGCCTCCCCAGACCACAAGCTTGAAACAGCCTCCTGCCCTTGCTGTTGCTCTTAAAACACCCAGTTCTTATTCTACATAGATCTTCCATGATCGTTGACACATTTATATGTATTAATGTGTTTAATACTTGTCTTCTCCTTCGAGGTTTTAAGCTCCATAAGGAGATCCACGTCTACTTTGCTCTTCCCTGTATCCTCAACACCCACCACACAGTAAACACTCAACATGGTGTGAATGAATCACCTTTCAGCTGCTGGACTGTTAAGATGCCTAAGAATAGCAATCATCAATGCCACAGTTATAAAACAGCTATGAATATCAAGTCATAGCCTCTGATTCAAAAAGCAGCTGTAAAAATATGAGAAAGCTGAATTTTAATAAAAACTGACCTATTCACTCAATTTGATTAGGAATGTGTTATGGCTACTGAAAGAACAAACTCTGTGATGTCCAGGAAGTAACAATCTAGGGTTGCTAGTTAGGCTGTGGATCAGAATATTCTGCCCATTGGTCATGAGTAACGTGTAACATGTCTAGAGGAAAGCAAGTGTGTTGATGAGGTATTTCAAGCAAATCGAAGGTGTGATTTGTTTCATGTAATAGATTTTGACTTGACATAAGGAATAATTTTTCAATAACTAGGATCTACCTGAAAATGAATGGGCAGCCATTGGTGGAATAGAACAGAAGCTAAATGACCATCTGGAAGGGATACTGCAGGAATGATCACAGCATACATGGTTAAGAGATGGTTAATTCCTGCTCTACTGCTTATTAGCCGTGTGATCTTCAGTGATTTTTCTACATCTCAATTTCCTCACTAGCTCACAGTAGGTAGGCTACCTAAAATAATGTTAATAGCATTTAGCAAGGCATGTGGCATGGGGAAGTGGTTGATAAGGGTCCACTATCCCTACAATTAAAGGGGGTACATGCAGTAGGTGGAAGAATGAAGACTATCGCCTCTAAGAGTTTTCCTAATTGCTGGGATTCTGGAAGAAGGCAGTCATAGTCAAAACAGACTCTCGGGGACACCTGGCTGGCTCAGTTGGTAGAGCGTGAGACTCTTGATCTTGGGGGGTGTGAGTTCAAGCCCCATATTGGGCATAGTGCTTACAATAAATCAATAAAACTAACAGACCCCAACAGTTATGAGAGTAGTCAATCTTCTCTATCGGTAGGGAGATCATAAAGTCAGGCAATCAGAATTCAGGGTGACTGTCTGAATGTGAGGAAACAAAAAGATGGAACACGCCCTCCCATGACTCAGGTATGACCATGAGAAGGTCAATCCTTCCAGAGAAGCCTAGGATATGTCAGGTGGTTACTCATTATTCTGAAACTTTACTGCATCTTTCACTTGGAGGGTTTTCCCTGGGTGGTACACCTGATTTTGCTGGGGAAAAGGTCTTCTGGACACTGTTCAACAAATAATTAAATTATTTACTCTAGGCACATAATTTTAAAACAAGCAAACTCCTGGCTACCATCTTGCCAAGTCTGTCTTGGAATAATAGTCAAATCACAAATACACACAAAGCACAAATCAACTTCCATTTCTAAAGACCTGACAAACAAGATCTCTGAACCTTCAAGCTGCAAAATGGCAAGAAACACTGATTAAATATTAAATGTATGTTGTGGGTTTTTTCAATGTTTATTTATTTATTTTGAGAGAGATAGAGACAGTGCAAACAGGGGAAGGGGAGAGAGAGAGGGAGGGAGAGAATCCCAAGCAGGCTTCCTGCCATCAGCACAAAGCCCTATGCAGGGCTAGATCTCAGGAACCATGAGATCATGACCTGAGTTGAAACCAAGAGTCAGACACTTAACTGACTGAGCCACCCAGATGCCCCAATATATGTTTTAATGTATAAGTGAGCCAGCATGAAAATAGTGAAAATTTCACAGGAGTCAAAATCAAAGCAAGACTTGTGCTTTGTAAATGGCAAATGAGCACAGAACTGGCTTTCCACTAGAGGTATTTACTATACCTAATAACTCTGAAATTCATTTTAAATATGCTATGTGGGGAAAATAAAACAGAAGACAGGGGTGGGGAGTCCAATAGAAATTTCCCACATAAAACTGGACCTCCAAAGGGCTAACCAGGGGTCAACAAACTATGGCATGTGAGCAAAATCTGACCAGTCTCCTGTTGCTGTGTGGCCTGTGAGCTAATAGTAGTATTTATATTTTTAATGGTTGAAAAGGAGTAAAAAATTTTTTAGAAAATTTGTGACATATGAAAATTATGTGAACTTAAAATTTCAGTGTCCACACTTAAAGTTTTATTTGAATACAGACATGCTCATTTGTTTACATATTGTCTCTGGCTGCTTTTGTACTACAACAGCAGAGGTGAGTAATTACGACAGAGACCATGAGGTCCACAGAGCCTATTATGTGGCCCTTCACAAAAAAAAACCCCAAAAAAAACCCTTGCGTATTCCTGGGCTATACTGCCCTCAGTAGAGAGATAAACTTGAGAGAGAGAAGAAAGAAAGAGACAGAAATGGGGAAGAGAAAGGGAGAGAAAGTGGGGTAGAGAAAACAAAACAAAAAATCCCACAGAAGGAAATAGCAAGAACATTTATTTGCTTCAACTTGTACACAGGATTAAAAAAAAAAGTCTCCCTTGAAAAGTCAACTGCAACCTGGTCTTCATGTAGGAACAGGGCCTGAATGTGACCCCAACACTTTCAACAGAAATTGTATTTCATTTCAATATTTTAAGGTGGCTCTGGGATGATAGAACTTTTAATCCAACACTATTAGTAGTTAATTAGTAGTGACCTCAGTTAATTTCTATCATATTTCTGTGCCTCAGTTTCCTCAACTATAAAAATGGGGATAACAACAGGGTCCTCCTCTTCTGCTAGGAAATTCCTAACAGAAGCAAAAGCAAATCCTCTGAAGAAAAACTCTTTTACCTTAGGCCTAAAAGGATTCCCACAGAAAAATTTCTAAAGAACACAAACAGAGTCAAGAATCGTAAAACACAGGAGAACCAATGGAAAAGACATGTAACAGAGTCTGGCCTGAAAAGATTTTATTTTTATTTTATTTTTAATTTTTAAAAATTAATTATTTTTTAGAGAGAGAGAGGGTAAGAGTGAGAGCAAGTACATGAGCAGGGGAGGGGCAGAAAGAGAGAGAGAGAATCCCAACCAGGCTCCACATTATCCATGCAGAGCCTGATGTGGAGCTCGATCCCACTAACCACGAGATCATGACCTGAGATGAAATCAGGAGTTGGACATTTAACCGACTGAGACATTAACCAAATGTTTCAGGCGCCCCTGCCCAAAACAACTTCAGTTATTGGTTTTATTAAAGAGCATAAAAATATGTTTAATGTGTTTAAAGAATAAAAGAGAGGATGAAAATATAAATTAGGGAAAAGAGATTAAAACATGACCAAGATTTGAAAAAATAACTGAATAGAATGTCTAGAAATAAAAAACACTTTAATAAGTGAAATATAAAACTTGGTGAATAGACTTCATAGCAGATTAGACACAGCTGAAAGGGGAGTCAGTGAGTAGAAAACAGATCTGAAAAATCATTACAATCCAGTATAGAAAAAGAAAAATGAACATAGAAAATGTAACAGAGAGTCAAGATACATGGAGAATATAGTAAGAAGTCTGACAAACAACTAATCAGGGTCTTCTTGACACAAACAATAGAATAATCCATATGCTGAGAGAAAATAACTATCATCTTATAATTTTATACCCAATGAAACTATCTTTCAAGAATAAAAGTAAAACAGAAATATTTTCAGATAATTAACTACCAACAGACCCTCACCAAAGAAATTCTATTTCAAAGAGGAAAATAAATCTATATAGAAAGTCTGATATGCAAGAAAGGATGATGAGTGAAAATAATTTGTAATTTTTTCAGTGTATCTAAACAAATATTCATGGTTTAAAACAAGTCAAATTAATTTGTTGAGTTAATAAATTAGTTAAAACAAAACACATTGAGTAAAACACTATATAGGTTGGGAGGAGTAAATGCAGTCCTTATATCATTCAGGAAAATGGTAAGCATACTGATAAACTTAAGATTTTAGGGGCACCTGGGTGGCTCAGTCAGGTAAGTGTCCAACTTCAGCTCAGGTCATGATCTCATAGTCCGTGGGTTCAAGCCCCACGTTGGGCTCTGTGCCAACAGCTCAGAGCCTGGAACCTGTTTCAGATTCTGTCTCCCTCTCTTTCTCTGTCCCTCCCTCACTCACTCTCTGACTCTGTCTCTCAAAATAAAATAATAAAAGACATAAAAAAAGATTTTATTAAGTATGTATTTTTAAATATTAGAAGAAACAACTAAAAATTTTTTTTATGTTTAAAAAATTTTTTTTTCTAATTTTTGAGAGACAGAGAGAGACAGCTTGAGTAGGAAAGGGTCAGAGAGAGAGGGAGATACAGAATCCGAAGCAGGCTCCAGGCTCTGAGCTAGCTGTCAGCATAGAGCCCGATGTGGGGCTCAAACCCACAAACCATGAGATCATGACCTGAGCCAAAGCCAGATGCTTAACCGACTGAGCCACCCAGGTGCCCCTAAAATTTTTTTAAAAATAGAGAATAGACTATCCAAAGTAGTAGAGAGAGAAAAAGAACTGAGAAAAGAATACAACTTAACCATCCAATTGAACTCCCTAAAAGAAGTTAAGACAGGTGACCTCCCCACCCCAAAAGATATAAAAAGGCAGGAAAAACAGCATCAGATGGTGGAAATGAACCCAAATCTACCTATAGTCACAATAAAAGCAGATGGATTAAATTATATATAATTAAAAGACAACAGAAACACAGTTCTGCATTGGGCAAGAAGGGGTCTAAGGCATTCCTCTGCTCCCTTTACATCTTGGGGCCAGAGTAACCTGGTCTAAATCCCAGGATCCATGTTTAAGTCTCTGTGCACACTCAAACAACAACAACAACAGCTAACACAAGTCTAGAGTTTACTATACGCCATGAATTGTTCTTAATGTTTTTCATCTATTAATTACTACATCTTAATTACTAGTTAGAAGCTGGGTTTTACACCATGGTGACCAGGCTAGTCCTGCTCAGATTTCACTCTCATAAGCAGCATTATCTGTCCCGAGAGTCAGCAGGTGGAACACTCACTGGAGGGAGGCCACATCTGCCTCTCCTGTCCCCAGCCACGTCCATGACCTACCCATTTCTCCTGGAGCCGGTTCACCTCCTCCTCATGGGCTGACTTCTGCTGCTGCAGGGCAATGCGCGCCTCTTGCTCAGCCTGGGCCAGCTGTCTGGCTGCGTTCTCCCGCTCCTGCTCTGCCCGGCTCCGTTCGGTGTCCAGTTCCTGCTTCACGCACCTCACTTCCCCTAAGATGCCAGGGACCGGTGATCTTTCGCTGGGCCTCTGCCCTCTTCCTCTCACTCTGTCTCCCCAGATCTCATAAACAACTCCCATCCAGGAGGCCCTGGGCCTGGCTAGAGGACCTCTGAAAGCTTCCCACTGCCTTCCTGGCTTTCAACATCCCCATGGAATGAAGTGTCCCCATCCTAGTTGGGAGGGTCTTACCTTGAATTACTTCCTTGGCTTGAGTGACAGTCTGAATCTGGACCTCCAGCTGTCCCTTGGTAACTTCTATCAGAGAATTTTGTTGTTGGGCCTCAAACAGATTGCTCTCCAGTTGCTCCTTGGCTGAGCTGTCAGGTTCAGGAATCAGGAAGAGGTCTTACTTGTCAGGCCCCTTTACCTTCCTTAAGAGGAGTTGGATTCTAAGTACTGACTACCCAGAGAAAGTAGGGGGCAATTACAAATTCATAACTTATTTAGGATCCATTTACGTTGAGCAGGGAGCTCAGGTTGGCCACCCCTTGCCTTGCAGAACTCTTTCTGCCTTCGGCTGAACTGGGTGTGGGCCCTACCTGAGCCCCAGTAGTTGTTCAGAGAGGTCCTGCCGGTCTCGCTCCACGGCCTGCAGCCGCACCTCTAGGCCCGCTCTCTCCCGTACCAGGGCCTCCTTCTCCTGCGCTTCCCGAGCGAGCACCTCTTCCTGTCGCTTCGTCTCCTGATGCAGCTGCTCCAGCTGAGCTAAGGCTGCCTCTTGCTGATGATGAGCCTGAGAGGAAGAAACCCACGAGATTGCAGGGCAGAGGCAGGAACCCCCCAGGGCTGCTATCACCAGGGGCCACTGGCCCTTCAGAGACTCTGGACCCAGCTCTGTGAGTCTCCTGAGCGTTGCCCATTCACTCAAGTGGCATTTATCTACTTCCCTCATCAACCTATGGACCTCCCAGCCCAGGAAACATGCTCTTCTTCGTGCAAGACCCGGTGTTGGGGCTGCAAGAGAACTACCTCTAAGGTGCGTTAGTTAGGTCTTTAGAATTAAAACACATAACATCAGGAAGAGACTGAGACATCTTAGTCTCTGAAAAAGGGATTCTGGGAAGGAAGGTTTTTGTATCATTTTCAGGCACTGAGAAGTATGGTAGAGGTGAAAGATGATCTTTGAGTTGGGTCTTTGGTTCAGAAAAAATTTACTGAGCTGCAGCTGTCTGCTAGACATTATGCTAAAAAATGGAGGAATAAAGACAAGTAAGACACAGCTTTGCCTTCAAGGAGCTTTTGGTCTAATGGTGGTGACTGTAAACGGATAGTTACAATACAGTGTGAAATTGTGGCGGCTGGAAGATGCAGGAGGTACCATTAGAGCATCCAGGAAAGGCATCTAAATCAAAGTGGAGTGTGAAGTAGTGAGGGAGGAATCTGAGGGATTTTATGGAAATTGTTTTAAAAAATGGGAAGATGTACCCAAAACAAGTAACACTGGTCACTTTTAGGGAGTAAGACCTTTTCACTTCCTGAATCATTTCTGTAGAGTTTTCATTTTCTACAATGAGTACATGTGGTATTTTTTGTTATTATTTTTAATGTTTATTTATTTCTGAGAGAGAGACAGAATACAAGCAGGGGAGGGGCAGAGACAGGGAGACAGAAACTGAAAGAGGCTCCAGGCTCTGAGCTATCAGCACAGATCCTGACACGGGGCTCGAACTCAGGAACAGTGATATCACCACCTGAGCCAGTCGGATACTTAGCCAACTGAGCCACCCAGGCGCCCCGAGTACGTGTAGTATCTTAATAGGATGATAATCGGTTTTGTGTTCTCACCTCGCTTAGTTTCTCTTGAATTTCTTCCTTCTCTTCCTGGACGTCCCTGAGATCTGCCCGCAGCTCGGCCCCAGTCTCCTCTGCTTTCTGCAGTTGAGCCTCCAGGTGAGTGTTCTTCTCCTGGAGGGCGTCCCTGCTTCTCTCGGCTTCTGCCAGGCCCAACTGCAATGTGCTTCTTGCCTGCTCTGCTGCTTCCATTCTGGTGCATATAGACTGGTTCTCCTGTTCCAACTACTGGTCAAAAGGGGAAAGGCACCAAAGACAAATGGTCACAGTTTAAGTGCTAAGATGGAAGTCCAAGTGAGACATGAATCTATGCTCCAAAGAGGAACAGAGGAGGGCTTGTAAGAGAGGGGGGACTATGCATGTATTTGGTCTGGTGCCTGTTTTCTGGGCACTAGATGGGTTGATGCTGGGAATGGAGATTAAAGAAACAAAACCCTACTCTCAAGAATTCAGAATACAGGGAATCTGGAACATTTCTAGGGCTCAAGGGAACAGGAGTAGTGAAGAGACATGTTAACTTTGCAACTTATAGGGAACACATTCTTTGAGATGTAGACTCTTCGGCAGATCCTTTTCTTATGATTGCTGTTATCTCAGGCAATTAGATTAAAAACTGTGTCTTCCTTCCAGAGGACACAGGCCTCTTTCCTAGTCCTCCAGTCCCAAGGTGATTGTGCTGTAGGTGTGAGAGCAGACTATTTTTAATGGCTACGTGCAAGCCTTATAGTCTTTGCTGTCCTCTGTTCCATCAATGTTCCTTTTGCTCATTTCAGGACCACATTTGAGAGCTGATCTGTCTTGCACTGATCCATTGAGGACTCTTCCCTCTTGTGGGCATGAGCTTTACCAGTCACTGGCTCGCCTTCTGTCAGGGCCCAGCCCTTACTCTGTGGATCAGGGAAATCTGCACTCACCTGGAGAAGCTGCTGGTTCAGTCCAACTTTATCTAAGGCCAAAGCCTCATTTAAGGCACTGAGCTTCGCAGCTGCAGTTCGAAGGTCAGCGACCTCCACCTTCAGGCTGTTCTCAGAACTCGACAGCTCCGCAACACACTGTTCTGCCTAAAAACAAAGAGGGTTAACCAGTTTCCTTGTTCCCGTTTTCCTGTCACGGTGAACAGCTCACACCCCCAACACCTGCTGCCATCTTTTATTGTGTGTAAATTTTCTTTTTTTGAGAGCAGAGAGAGACAGCACAAGCGGGGGAGGGTCAGAGACAGAGGGAGACACAGAATCTGAAACAGGCTCCAGGCTCTGATCTAGCTGTCAGCACAGAAATGAAAAGCATTCATTGGGTTTGGGGGAGTCAAAAGTGCTTGGTAGGAGAGCTGGCGATTAAGTTGGGTACTGGGAGGTGAGGAGCAGTTTGTGGTGAGAGGAGAGGAAAGAAGCAGTCCAGCGGAAGTGAAGACTACATGGGAAGCAGCAGAGTCATGAAAAAGCTCGGTGAAACTGAGGATGTGGCAGGAGTCCAGGTAGATGGGGAGTTAGGACAGATTATGGAGAGAGGAGGAGGCCAGAAGGCAAAGGGCTTCGAATGTGGCACTAAGCAGCTGGGAAGCCACTGAACGGTTACAGGAAAGAGACCGATGTAAGCAGATTTATACTTTTGAGAACCATTCTAACTCCAATGTAGAGTACAAGGAAAGGGGCAGAATCCAAAAGCAGAGACTAAGTGACGCAGGACAAATGAAGGGTCGTGGCTTGACGGGTGAAGAATGAGGCAGGCCGTATGCCCTTTGCCTAGAAACACAACTTTCCAACCCGCCCCCCCACCCCCAGCAAGTGAGGGGTAGAGGCCCACGCACCCTGGCCAGCGCCGCGGTCACTTCCGTTTGCTCTTGCCTCAGCAGCTCCCTTTCCAGGCGACTGGACTCCAGGGCTTCCCGAAGAGTGATCAGCTCACTGAGTGATTCGGACTGTTTGGCTTCCAGGCTCGCCAGCGTCTCCTGACTACAGTGGAAGGGAGAGGAGGCTGGGGGCAATCTCAGGGAGTGGTCACACCCCAAAAGGGAACAGTAGTGTAATTACCTTTGCCAAGCAAAAGAATGAAGAAGGTCTCTAAAAACCGATATGACCTCCATGACATATAAAGTGAAAAAGGCAAGAAATTGGGAAAAATAAGAATACATACATATATTTGAATAAAGTAGCTGGAAAGAGAAAGAGAAAGCAATTTATTATTTTTTTTTCAAGGTGGGGGAAGAGGCACAGGGAGAGGGAGAGAGAATCTTAAGCAGACTCCACGCCCAGCGCAGAGCCTGATGTGGGGCTCAAACCCACAAACTGTGAGATCATGACTTGAAGTGAAATCAAAAGGACACTTAACTGACTGAGCCACCTAGGTTCCCCAAGAAAGCAATTTAAATGGTTACCTACAGAAGGAAGGGAAATGGGATGGATGAAGCAGAGAGGTGTATTCTGTTTGCCCTTTTAAGTAACTTTGATTTTCAGATCGTTATAGATACTGATAAACATATTCTCGATTCATGCTAATTAAATTAAAAAAAAATAATCATCTCCGTGAATTGTCTATTCTTGATACAGGGGAGACCTTTCCTTGCACGGGTCATGACCCTTACAGCAGCCTTCGTGCCTACTGGCTGCAAGGAGCTAGGGCACAGGAGGGGGTTACATACACCCAAGGTGAAGAAACAGTACCTGCCACCAGTTACTGAAGGCCCACCACATGCCAGGCTCTATGCCAGCAGTTTGCAAAACAGCACTCTAACCCTCCTCATGATCCTTCAAGGTAAAAACTATCATCTCCATCTTACAAATAAAGTGATCTGCCCAAGTGGCAGGGCCACAATTTAAACCACCCTTTTGCCAGCTCGAAAGTCTTTGCTTTCTCTATGACATTAGATAGGGGAATTTATGGATTAGCTGGGTCTCTTGACTCTGGAACTCCCTTTCTTGACCGACTTGTTTCCCATGACTTCCCGGAATAAGCCCTGCCCTTCAGCCAGCGCAGCCTACCCTGAACATCTTGGCTGATCTGTCCCTTTTGCCCCTTTCCCACTCGCCACCAGTCAAGACATGTCAAGGCCCAGCTCAAAGGCCACCATCTGCTCCATGAAACTCTGAGTTGGGAACTCTCACTCTCCCTGCTCCCAGAGAACCCAGCCTGAAGCTCTATCTCACTCATACTTCATCTGGCCTCATGTGCAGTTCACTATTTACTTGTCAAGTTTTCCCCCATCAGACTGCAAACTGCTTGAGATCAGGGTCTGTGTCTTATTTGTTTCTGTATCCCCCGCAGCCCTTATGGATATTGAGAAAAGCCTGGATGAACTTTCTGTATTCATCTTCCTGCAAAAGAAGGGGCAGGAAGCTAATGCGAGCCTGCTGTATGCCAGGCTGTGATTCACTCCACTTCCTAAGAGTTGGGGGTGGGGTAGAGGAGGGTGAGGAACCGAAGGGAAAATCCAGCCCCAGGAAGGAGGGCACTGGTCACACTCACAGGCGCTTTCTTTCACGGAGGGCCAGGTGCAGCTCTTCCTGCTGCTCCTCCCTCTCGCCCTGCGCAGAGTCCCCCTGCAACTGGAGCTCCATGTTGGTCCTCCGCAGTCGCCACGCCTCCTGCTCCAGCACCTCCAGCTGCTGCTGTAGCTCCTCCCTGGTCTTCTGCAGGAGCTCTCGCTCCCTGGAACGAGACCAGATATGAGCAGAAACCTTGGACCCTCAAATTCTTCCTGGAAGCAGACGTCACAGGGTCAAAGGACAGAGGTGTCTGTTTCCTTTACAAATTTCATCTTCCGGGGTGCCTGGGTGGCTCAGTCAGTTGAGCGTCTGATTTCAGCTCAGGTCACGATTTCACAGTTCATGGGTTCGAGCCTCACATCATCAGGCTTTGTGCTAAGAGCTCAGAGCCTGCTTTGGATTCTCTGTCTCCTTCTCTCTCTGCTCCTCCCTCGCTTGCATTCTCCCTCTCTCAAAAATAAATAAATAAACATTTAAAAAAAAAAAACCCAAAACCTCATCTTTCCTTTTAGGCAGGAAACTGTTTTTTTTTTTTTTTTTAATCATCACAAAGACCCAAAACCGAGTGAGCAGGAATAAATAGAACACAAAGCAAGACAGCCCAGAGCTGTGTGACTGCAGGGTCATTCGGGAGGAGGGGTGGGATGAACAGCTCCCTGCTCACTTGCTGAGAGACTCCACCTCTCCCTGGAGGTCCACGGTCTGCTCTGCCAGAGTGTCGCGCTCCCCAGTGAGTTTCTGCAGCCTCTGTCTCAGAGCCTCGCCCTCCTCCTCCCACTGATCGTGCTGCCTCCGCAAGGATGTCACAGCTTCTTGACAGCCTGAAAGCTGCTGCCTCAGGTCCTGGGGAGGGAGCGTGACAGAAGTGAGATGGTGAGCAAGAAGAGCAAAGAAGGGGCATCAGGGGCCTGAGAGTAGGGCTGTGCGAGGGGGCTGAGGGCTGGTATAGCGGTGAGCTAAGAACAGAGATCTGGCTGGTTGAGGGGCACCTGGGTGGCTCAGTCAGTTGAGTGATCGACTTTGGCTGAAGTCATAATCTCACAGTTCATGAGTTCGAGCCCCACATCAGGCTCGCTGCTGTCAGCACAGAGCCAGCTTTGTATCCTCTATCCCCCTCTCTCTGCCCCTCCTCCAGTCTCACTCTCACTTTCAAAAATAAGTAAACATTTAAAAAAAGAAAAAAGAGATGTGGCCTGTTGTGGCCAGTTGAGAAGACAAAGGATCAGAGATTACTGGGCTTCTGTGGTTCCCAGCGTCTCAGAGTCCATCATCTTCCCATGTGAAGTGGGGGCAGTCATGGAGATAGTTAGCTGTGGCTGGCACCATCAGAGCTGGGGAACACTTACCCACGGTCTCCCAGGGCTCTGGTTGCCCACTTTTGCGTAATGCTGTATGAAGGTTGCACACAAAGTGAAACGAACCACTTGCACAGAGAACGTGCCTGTTACCCACAAGTACAACTGGACAGACGCTGAGAGCTTCTAAAGAGCACTTTGGGGGTACTGACCAAACACCTCATGACTGGTCAACACAGTGAGAGGGGCCAGGAGGGTACCTGGGGCACAAATCAGTTGAGACACCCACTCCTGTGGCTGAGGAGGAATGGTGGGACTCTCACCTGCACAGCCTGGCGCCTTCGAGTCACCACTGAACGCACGAGAGTAAGAGCCTTGTCTGGGTCCTGGGAATCAAACCGGGAGGAGACGCCACTGTGGTCCAACTGCAAGGAGTTCTCCTGACTATAGCCTGGGGCCATACTGTCTCCTTCTTCCACCATGACCTGAAACCCAACACAGCACAGTCACCACCCTGCTGCCCAAGGCCTAGAGTCCACACAGAGGACTTGACGGGACAAACCTGATGTTTTCCTTCTCAACGCCTCTCCCCGGGGACTGGGAGGAGGGTATCTAAGAGCAAAAACGATTGATTCCTTCAATTCCTCACCTTTGGTCACCCAAACCTAGGACTAGCAACACGAGCACTCTCTGAGGTAATAAGTGAAAAAATGAAGAAAGAAGGGGATACTGACACAACGAAGGCCAGAATCCAGCCACTGGCCTGAGAACTGGAGCCGGCACTGAGGGGGCCTGTTCCAGCAGGCAGAGCCGGCACAAGAACGCTACCCCTGCAGGTGCCGGTCTTCAAATACACTCAGAGAATTCTCACCAAAAGCCCCTAAGCCCAAGTACCTCAGAGAGTGGAAATCCAGGCATGACAAGAGGACACGGAGGCCTGGGGAGGAGTGAGCCATAACACAGTTACCACAAATAGAAGGCTTACCAGTACCTGGGTTATCTCCCTGATCACCTGCTGTAAAGACAGCTTCTCCTCTTGGGCATTCCTACTAAGAGATGCCTCATGTTCCATTAATTCTGCATGATTTTTCTCCTAAACAGGGAACAAGATAGAGCTATAAGCCAACCTCTCAGAAGCATCTATCACTCTACCCTCCAAACCATCAGGAATCTCATTCTGTCTCTTCTGTCAACCCCACTTTTTCCCTGACCACAGGTGAGTGCTACTAATATCCCAGAACTCTGAGGACAGTGTGATGGGGTGATTAAGAGTTCAGATTAAGTGAGTCCGAGCTCCAAATCAGATGGCCTGGATTAGAGCTCTTGCTCTGTCACCTTCCTAAGACCAGTAACCTTAGGCAACTGCTTCTATGAGCTTCTTTCTCTTTAACATAGGAATAATTAACAGCAACTTCTTCACACATTTGTGTTAAAACTTGAATGAAAAAGATGCATGTAAATTACTCAACATCGTGCCTGGCACACAAGAAATGCTCAATGAATGTCAGCTATCATTGGAGGGAGAATGGTGGCTGCCTCTCTGTATAGCAAAGTGATGCTGGAGACCTAAGGCTAGACAAGAAAAACCCCCAGCCCCAGAGCTAGCGGTAAACTTAAAAACTCAAGATTTCCTCAGGTCCTTCTGATCGTATTGTTAGTGAAGGCCTAAAAATACAGACCTGCAGCTGTGCTTTCTTTGGCCTATACAAAATTGAAGCAGCATTTATAAATTGAGAGATTTTATGAATTGAGAAATTCTGACTCTCTGGCTTTTCTCAAAAAGTCAACAGATGCTAGGGGCGCCTGGGTGGCTCAGTTGGTTAAGCATATGACTCTTGATCTCAGCTCAGGTCTTGATCTCAGGGTAGTGAGTTTGGGCCCTGCATTGGGCTCCATGCTGGGTATGAAGCCTACTTTAGAAAAACAGAAATAAATACAAATACAAATAGAAAATAAAAAGTTAACAGATGGGCCACACCAGCCCCCATTCCTACATGGCAATAATTTCCTGAAGTTGACGAGTAGGTGTCTTCTCCAGATGAGACATGTATTCTTCAGGGTCCTTGAGTCCCTACTACGCCTCACTGTTTCCTTAATATTGAAATCAAGTGTCTCCTGTAGTACCCAAAACTATGATAGTGCTGGAAAACCCAAATCCTTACAATGGAACACACTTCACTCTTTGGCATTATCTGGGTACTATGGACATTTGAATTTGCAAATGGAACCAAAAAGGCATAAACAACTCTGAATCCCTGCCAATCCCAGCTTGGATATACTAGGGGTTTGCATGAGGATAGGCATTCAGGACCCGCCTAATAAAAGAGACCTGAAAATTTTTAGAAACGAAAGGAAATGTGGAATCAAGCCAGAGGTTCTCACGTCCAACTTGAGAGAGTCCATCTGATAAGATCTCTGGCAGATGTGAAGCCAGGGACACTCTTCCACAGGACAGACTGTTCACCTACCGAGCAGCTCTAGCTGTTAGACAAACTCTACCACCCTGTGGCTTCTAGTCATTGATATCACTTGTGCCCGCCCAGAAAACATGAAACAAGTCAACTCTTGCCCAATGTCAGTCCTTCAGGTTTGTGATGGCAGCCACCATATCTTCCTCTAGCCCTTTGTTCTCCAAGCTACCTATTGCCATATTCCTCAGTTGTTTCCCATACGACTCGGTTTTGAGTCACACATCTCCATCCTTTGCCAGTGTGCCTCTTAATGTATGTCTCACTCTCTCCAATGAGGACACATCACATGCACACATCATTGTAATTTCCTTAGGAATATAAGAGGGATGGTAGACAGTATTTACTGATGAAGTATAAATGAATGAATTTTCAGATTCAGCCAAAATTTATTTTTTAGCATTTTATCAAAGAACATTTAACTGCTATCTTGCATTATCTGTCCATAAAGGACAAGGAAGCTATAGGCCCACTCCCAACTCCTTTCCAGAACAAAGGATCATG
Organism: Suricata suricatta; assembly: GCF_006229205.1. Lineage (NCBI taxonomy): Eukaryota > Metazoa > Chordata > Mammalia > Carnivora > Herpestidae > Suricata > Suricata suricatta. The sequence goes on along the minus strand of NC_043711.1, from coordinate 83,703,946 downwards.
TACCAGGATCTCCATTGCCTCTCTCAGAGCCTTTAACATCTTCTCATAGTCTTCATTTTGCTTCTGAGCCTGGCTCAGTAGAACAGAGAGCTCGGTCACCCTGAAGAGAAGAGCACAGCATTGTCATTTGGGCAGCGCACTGAGGGGGACAGAGCTACTATATAGCACACCCCAGCCCCAACCCAGACACTCCCACTACAGCCTCCCAGAGTCGCTTGGGTGCCCCCGGCCCCTGCACTCCCTGAAGACCATATGATGCTATAGTCTTGAACTGGGGGGCGGGAGGGGGAGTCAAAAGCACTCAGACACATGCAGGGATTTACCACATCTCAAGGCTGGAACACGTGTTTGGGGGCACGAGAGCTGAAGGAAAGCCCTGGCCCAGGCCCTTCCAGGCCCCGCTTGATCTTGAAGTCAAGCACCCTGAAGCCAATAAGAACATCAGAATTGCCACATGGGACAGTCCCAAGGTCCCTCCAGCCCAAGGGTCTGACTCTGATAAGGAAAGAGGAGGGGCCATTTGGGAAGATTATGGTCAACCTCTGTGATATTAACCATAAAGTTCAGGGATATCATCACACATCTTTATCACTTTATGCTATATCCTGGAGCCCAGTATCTGGTATTATATAGGTAGCTAAATAAATATTTCTTGTATTTTTAAAGATTTTATCTTTTTAAGTAATCTCTACACCCAACATGGGGCTCGAATTCACGACCCCAAGATCACGAGTTGCATACTCTATCAGCTGAGCCAGCCAGCCGCCCCTAGATAAATATTTCTTGAATGATGCTATCCAGGAGTTAAAATTCTTTTTTTTTTAGTCTTAATCATTGTATTCTGTATCATCTTTATTCACTGTATGGTCATTAACTTAATGTTGTATCTTTAAATGAACATCCATTGAATGTTAGTATATGGTAGATGAAGCGTAAAGCACTAGAGACACAAACGTCCTAAGCCATGGTCTCTGTCCTTGGCCCAGCACCTTCCCAACCCAGAACAAAACAGACTGCTATTTACACACACCACCAACAGGTGGTGACACAACCCTAGCCATGGGGTATAAACACAACTCTGCACTGAAATTCAAATGGGGCTCTTTGCATATGTCCCTGCCTTTCTTATGTTATTTTTTAAAAGTCTATTTTATCATAACCCAAAAAATAAAAGAACCTAACAACAACAAAAAAGGTTAATAATCAGTGAGAAACAGTGAGATCAATATTGTAACAAGCAGGTCAAAAGACCACACCAGGCATAGTAGTTTAACAGGCTACTGAGGTCAGGGAAGGATTCACAGAAGAGGTGACATCTGAGCCATGCCTTAAAGGATGAGGCAGAGGGAGAAGGGAGAGAGGCTTTCCAGGCTAAGGTCAGCATGTACAAAGGCAGAGGGCATGGAAGAGCTTGGCTGTTCTGGGAATGGCGAGTAGTCTGGTGTTGATAGGGGAGACTCATAGCTAGCTCTATAAATCAACACGAGAGACAATGAGCTGCAAGATGGTCTGAAGGCAGAGGACAGTGACATGGCCTCAACTGGGGCACTGGGTTCCAAATTAGACTCCCTCCAGCTCCTTCCTTCTGGTGGGAGGAATGCTCTTCATACCCTCCACCCCCCGCCACCCATCTCTATCTCCCTAAAAAAGTCAACACCCTCAGCAACTCCTTCCTAGACCCCAGCCCATCTCACCGATCCTGTAGCCCAGCCTTCTCCAGATCCCCTTGACTCTTCAGCTGTATTAACTCCTGGCTCCTTTCATGGGCTTCCTTCTCCAGTTCCTGGGTCTTGGTTAATAGAAGCAGCAGCTGGGTTGGCTCACTCCCATCCAGTCTCCCAGATCCATCAGGTTCTCGAGACCGGGCACCCACAGTCAAGCGCAGACAGCAGGTCAACAGGGACCCTGAAAGCCTCACATGCTCAGCCTTGAGCTCCGTCAGATCTCTGAGTACAAGCAAGGAAAGAGCAGACTCCAGTAGGGACCAAGGAAGGGAGCATGGAGATCAGGCCTGAGGAGCAGGTCTGGGAAAAATCATCTGAATCCAACAATACCATCCCTCCCCGCCCACTCTTCCATCCCCCTCTAACCCCTGTCCCACACTTCTACAGCAGCCCACTCTCATTAAGTCTAGAATCACTAGGGGCAAACCTCCCTTCTTATCCCCACACTAACCTGTCGGTGGCTGACTTCATTTCCAGGAAGTGGCGTCGGAAGGTCACCACCTCCCGCCACAGACCAAGAAGGCGACCGTGCTCCCCTTTCAGGTAGCCCTTGAAGAACTGCGTATTCAGAAATCCAGGTCATATCAAAGGGCAGAGGACCGTCTTTTGCCAGCACAGGAGTCTCAGACTCCTCCTGGCTCCCCCGGGGGGGGGGGGAGGGAAAGACGGACTTACGGGGGACAGCTTATGACTGGGTGCCTATGTTCAGGTCATGCTGAAGAGTTTAATAAAGTTAGGAGTGGTATTCAAGAGGTCAAAGGGCCTGAGATGGTATATGACCTTCCTCTGAGCTGATCAGAAAAAGATAAACAATAGCTCCTCAAAAACCACTGCCATTATTACCATAGACTTAAAATAAGGATTCAAGGGCATACCACATGTAAATCGCCTAGCAGAATACACAGCATGCGCCAAAGGCTCAGGAGACATTAGTTTCATTAGCTGGGATCTGAAAATTCCCCAGGGTCTGTATCTGGTCTTCCTTTCCCGTTCAGTTTCAGTAACTACCTTCTTAGCATCTAGATAAACATGCCCCTGGAATAGGGGAGTCAGAGAACTTTCAGATCCATCTAAAACCGAAGCTGGCCACTTATGCAGGGACAGAGTTGCCCTGAGTGTCACTTCACCCACCAGCAAAACCTTGACTAGGTAGGTAAGGACAGAAGTCAGCCGAGAGCCACAGTAGGGGCAAAGCAGCTGGCCCGAGTAGGGAGGAGGCTCAGGGACTTTAGCAATGGTTCGGTTCCACCCAGGTCCCAAAGATAACCTTTCCCTGCACTGACCAGCATGGAGGTGCCTGGAGCACAAGCCCGGCTCCTTCACGGTCCCAGCCCCCTGTTCCGCCTACCTCCTGCTCCATCTGCCACTGGCTCTCTTTCCTCATTAGCTCATCCCGGGCTCGGCTCCAGTCCACTGTCAGTTTTTCCACATCTTCCCGAAGCGCTTTATTCACCATGTCAGCTTTTTCCATGTGCAGTCGAAGCTGGGTGTTCACCTCTGCTAGACTCTCACACCTGCACTGGGGAGGGGCAGGAGCAAGTGCAAAATAAAGGCTTGATCCAACCCTTGGACCTCTTGGAGTAAGAGGACAAATACTGGAATTTTCCATTGCCAGGAACTAGAGGACTAAGGGTGAGGTGCATGGTTTTACCCATGCCCTCAGGGCCGAGGCTTCCCCTGAGCGTGCTGAACCCACTGACTACCAGAATCACCCCCGGCCACAGAATATGGGGTTCATCACCTCTGTTGTTCCTCCTCCAACCGGACCAGCAGCTGCTCCAAACTCGGCTCCTCCACACTTTCCCACCGATGAGAGATCGGTCCCTTAGCCGGATAGAAATATGTCTTATTCACCTCCAAAGAGAACACCACTCAGACCAATTCCCCGATGCCCTCTTCTGCAGCAACCTTTTTATTCCTTCTTTTATTCTTTTGATTCCTTCTTGCCTCTGTTAGCAATATGCCTCTTTTCTCGATCGCTACATCCTGAAGGTAAATCCACTGCATCCCCATCTCCAAAAGTGAACCTGTAACCTCTCCTCAAAGGTGGCATTTGGTAATGAAAAGAGCATGAGATGCATCTTTCACTTATGGCCTTGACTTCTACTACACAACATTATGGACCTCAGGAGGCTATTCAATTTCTCTACACAAAGACACAAAGTCTTCACTACAAATGAAGGAGCTACCACTCCTCTCAGAAATCTGCCTTGCGGATTAAGTGACATCATTCTATGATAATGCCGAACGGTGCTTGGCCTACAGAGAGCGGTGTTCGCTAAGTTTTGGCTCTTCCCCTCCTCTAAGAGAACTTTTCAGAGAGTAGTGTGAGAATGTGCTGAGAGGGAGCTGGAACAAAGGCAAATGGGCCTTTCAAAGCCAGGTCAACCTAGCCGACAGCACAAATAAATCCCTCCGCCACAAACATGTTTTTTAGGCCTGCAAAGACCCAGAACTAAGACAGATAAACACTGACACCTTCTGGAGGAAAAATGCATTTCTTCCCTCTGATTCCACATCCTTTCCCATCTAAGTCTCCTGAAGCTGCATTTTGTCCTTAGAGAGCCAAGGACTGGCATCTGACGGGCCTGGAATAGCCAGTCCAATCAAAGTACCTGTGTGATAAAGCTCTCAGGGGCTGAACAGAGAGAGACCTCCACCAGACACTGCTTATCACAGTCCAACCTCCCTCGCTGGGGAAACGAGGCTTTCCTTCCAAGCATACTCACTGAGGGCCCAGGGGGGACACAAAACGGCCTCACTCACCCCAGATGCTTCCAGCCGCTTCTCCAGCTCTTGGCACCAGGTCCGGTACTGCAACACCTGAGGCAAAGAGAGCAGGATGTGGGCAATGGGCATGCCTGGTACAAACAGCCCAAAACAAAGGCCCCGGATCTTGGGCAAACTTGTGAACAGAGTCTGGGTGGTAACAGTGAGGTAAGGCCATAACATCTTGTCATTTCTATTTGGTCAGTTAATAATACTTTCTCTACGCCTCTCCTATTGAAGAGTTAAGGTTATGGGCTTTGGAACCAGCAAACACAGGCTCATGTCCTAGCTCTATCCTAGGCAAGCAAACATAGACAACAAATTTAGCCCTTGTGACCACCATCTTTAAAAGGGACAGGATATTGGGGTACCTGGGTGGCTCAGTTGGTTAAGCGTTCAACTTCAGCACATAATCTTACAGTCTGTGAGTTCGAGCCCTGAGTCAGGCTCTGTGCTGACAGCTCAGAGCCTGGAGCCTGCTTTGGATTCTGTGTCTCCCTCTCTCTCTGCCCCTCCCCTACTCCCACTCTAGTGCTCTCTCTCTCTCTCTCTCTCTCTCTCTCAAAAATAAACATTTAAAAATGTTTGTTTTTTATGTATAAAAAAATTAAAAAGGGACAGGCTGTATCTCTCGTGGAGTAGTTGTGGGCATCATGGGAGAGGCTGTCGGGTCTCCTGTAACCCTTGTCCCACCTCAGCCCCCAGTGCTCACGGGTGTCCTCTCCGCCTCCCCGGAAGGGCAGCTGCCTCACCTTGGCCTGCAGCTTCCTCACGAGAGCCGCTTGCCTCTGCTGGGCCTCCTGGGAGCTCTTCAGCTGCCGCCAGGAGGTGGCTTGGTTCTCTGCCATCTGCTGCTGCAGCGCCAGTACTTGCTCCTCCAGCACCAGCTGCAGTGCCTGGGGCTTCATGTTGTTCGGCCCCGGGCTTCGAGTCTCCATGGGGGTACCAGACTGGCAAGCTCACAGGCCCCTATCCAGCCAGAGGCTGTTCTCTCCCAGTTATGTCTCTGATCATTGTGGTGCCCCTTGGACCTCCTCTTGAGCTGGGGACCAAAGCACACAGAGGCGATGAAAGGGATGTCCAGGTGATTCAAATTTCCTCATCAAATGCTCACTACTAAGTCCCACAAAGCTGGATAGGTGGGTTCCTTTACGACAGGACCCCTCAGAGCCTTTAAAATACTAACATGGACCCTAATCTCTAGGATTAGGAGTGGGGAGGCTATGATAAACATTATTTCCCAAATTTATTGGACCATGAGACAAGCTCACAGGACCAGTGTTTCCTGGCAGGCCTTCTGGAACTCTGCACTAGACCAAGAGCTCCTGGTTTACCACTGCGTCCCTAGTGTTTGGCACAGTGCCTAATAAACATTTGTTGAATGAATCATTGAAGGTGTTTCTAGTCTAGTAGGGGAGAAAGACACAATTATAACACAATGTCGAATGTGTAATAATAACAGAGACATTATAGGATAGTATAGGAAAACAGTGGAAGGGCATTTAACCCTTTCTGGGGAGTCTGTGAACTGTGGGAATCAACATCATCATAGTTGACACATATTAAGTATGTACAGATCAGTCATATTGTTAAGCACCTTATACATACTATGTCATTTTTGTCATCACAAGAATCTCGAAGTCTTCATATTATACTTCAGAGCAGGTAATACTGTAACTCTTGGTACATGGATGAAAAAAATAAGGCTTAGAAAGGGTTAAGCTTCAGTTAAAAAAATCAGAAAGCTTAAACGATTTGTCCAAGTTCATACAGTAGGCATTTGGTTGATTAGGGATTGGAATACAAGCCTGGCTCTGACAAAGAAATGGAGTAGCAGGCATCTCAGGCAGGGGATCCATTAATGGAGTGAGGGGAAAAAAGAATCAGCTTCAGTAGGATGGCAAGGCCTCCTCAACCACCAGGAGCTGGGCCAAAACAGGGCAATGGGCCACCTGTGGGGGAGGAGGGGAGACTGGCTGAGGGGGAAGGGACCAGCCTAACCAGTGGCCTTGAGAGATACTCAGGAGAGAGAGAGGCACGGGGGTCAGGAGGAGTTTGGGATTAAGCTCTGCCTCTAATGGGCTTAGTGACCTCGGACATACTACTTTCTTTCCAGTCTCATCCAAAAATTAGGGCTCCCAGCTATGAGACCCTTGAGTTTCTGAGGCCTCTAAAACACACGGTAACGTGGGAGTAGGCGGGTAGGTTAGAGTTCTCGTTTTATTAACCCTGAGACATGAGACACCCACCAGAAGGGTTAAGGAATGAATATTGGATTTTCCAATTACCTCTCAAGAAAACGGAATATTAGAGCTGCCCTCTTGGTCCAGCCAGCGGCCCATCAATGTAAACATCTGAAGAAAGTGGTATATTCAGCAAATGGAAATCTAAGATTTGCATATACAGTGGGAATTTCAGGGCCCCCAAATCCCCTTCATGCACCAAACTGTTGATCTCCTACATCCTGGCTCAAATGCCACCTCTTATTATGTCATCCCAGATGTACCCAGGAAGAGTTAATCACTTTTATAGCCATACATACATAAATAATATATGTGTATGTATATACAGACATATGACACTATTATATATAAAACATTTATATGTAACTATATATAATACAGAGAGACTCTAATGTCTACATTACATTTTATCATTATTATGTATTTTCTCTACTAATCTGTGAATTCCTTAAAAGCAAAAGCTGTCTAATTCATTTTGGTCATTAGTAGGTTGAAGAAATGCAGGTGGGCCTCAGTCCAGGCAGATCTAAACCCTTAGCAGAGGTTACAAATGTGGCCTTTTGGTTCTTTTCACCCATTATGTGGCCTATATCATGCTTTTATGAATTAAAATTAGGTATCGACATTTACCACTGGGAAACACATATTTAAAAAATCTCTAGGGGTGCCTGGGTGGCTCAGTTGGTTGAGTGTCTGACTTTTGATTTTGGCTCAGGTCATGATCCCAAGGTTGTGGGACCAAGTCCTGCATCAGGCTTCTCACTTGACATGAAGCCTGCTTAGGATTCTCTTTCTCTCTCTCCCCTCCTTTGTCCCGTCCCCCACTCTCTCTCAAATAAAAAAATAATAATTGAAAATTTAAAAAAGTGATTTCTGGCTCCTTTTGAAAATCAGAATATCTAGTGACATTCCTATAAGGCAACAAGAGCTGCAGGGTCTACTCTCTTAGATAAGGCACAGGCTCTCTGGCTCACCAGTCTTCACTGCCTCCGCCCCCAGCCTATCCTCTCCCTCACACTGATAGCAGATTTTAGTTGCCATTTATCCTTGCACTTGTACTGTTGTTTTTCTTTTCTTTTCAAAAATTGTTTATTTATTTTGAGAGAGAGAGAGAGAGAGAGAGAGAGAGAGAGAGGCAGAGAGAGAATCCCAAGCAGGCTCCACACTGTCAGTATAGGGGCTCGATCTCGCAAACTGTGAGATCATGACCTGAGCTGAAACCAAGAGTCGGACACTTAACCAACTGAGCCACCCAGGCGCCCTGTGCTGTTGTTTTTCTTCTAACAGAGTTACAGGGGAAAACTCTGTTTCCTAATTCACATCACCTCCTGGGCAACAGAAGACAGCTCAGTTGGCAGAGCTTGTAGTAGGCAGTAAGGAAAGTGCACAAAGCAGGAAGAGTAGAGTGGCACCAATGTCCCCCCCCAGCTGCCTCTCCCAGCCTAGAACCCGGGTGAATGCAGTCTTCCCTCACATTCCAAACATCCTTTCTTTCTGCCCTTCCTTTCCACCAAGGCTGTGTCAACCAGCTCACCGTGGCTCTCTGAAATGCTGGCTCAGTCTTTTTGTGCCAGTTGGAGGCACAAACCTGCTGGGACACCACTCTTGGGGCCAACAGTGCCAGCAAGAGTAGGTCTGAGCCGCTCCATGGGACTCGATGAGCTTTTTCTCCCCTAATACTGTGAGGACTGGGCTGGGCTTTTGCACACAGTGGGAGTCTCAGAGGCCCCAAGGGCTCCCCCTCTCTCCGGGGAACCCCTAAACCCCAATGTTTGGTTGAACCATACAAAATTGTCAATATGTGTCCATTTTGTAACCTATAAAAATGGTTATGTTGTGCAGTTCAACTTACTATCTCTATAAGCAGCTCTGCCACACTCCCCAGAATTCTCCTACTACACCATCTCTTAGGATAAGGCTAAGGCTGTTGTTAACACGTATACGTTACTTGGGAAGGTGATAGTAATACTTCAGTAAAGAAGTGGAACTAGGCGGGCCTGGGCGGCTCAGTCCGTTGAGCCTATGACTCATGATTTCAGCTCAGATCATGATCCCAGGGTCCTGAGATCGAGCCCCACATCGAGCTCTGTCCTGAGTGTGGAGACTGCTTGGGATTCTCTCTCTCTTCCCCCCCGACTCTGCCCCTCTCCTCCACTCACTCTCTCTCTTTTAAAGATAATTTTACAAAGGAGTGGAATTATATTAGAACTATATGATTATTTAACTTTAGCAAATAATTTACAATTTTTAGAGCTATTTAAAAATTTAGTCCAACCCTCCTCTCATTTTACAGAAGGAAACTGAGGCCTCCAGAAAGGCAGTAACTTCATTTTGTTCCTGTTTTATTTATATGACCCATTTATCTCAAAAAATGATTTGGAATTGTAGCAAATGGACCACATGAATGGGAGATATTATTAACAGGGGAAATGGGATGCAAAGTATATGGGAACTCTCTGCATCATGCAATTTTTCTATAAATCTAAAATTGTTCTAAAAAAGTTTATTTTAGGGGCACCTGGATGGCTCAGTTAGTTAAGCATCTGACTTAGGCTCAGGTCATGATCTCACGGTCATGAGTTCAAGCCCCACATTGGGCTCTCTGCTGTCAGCATACAGCCTGCTTCTGATCATCCATCTCTCTCTCTCTTTCTCTCTCTCTCTCTCTCTCTCTACTATCTCTCTCTCAAAAATAAACATTAAAAAAATTAAAAAGTTTATTTTAAAAATGACTTAAAGTGTGTCATGATTAAAACAAAAAAAATTCCCCATAAAACTGAAATTCATGAAAGCTAGAATAAAATGAGGGACGGAACAGAGGAAAATTACATCAGGAACCTTTCTGAAATTGAGATTTAGGTCTGAGCTTCCTCAAGATACAGTTCAGCACCATTTTGTTAACACCTGTTTTGTTATCAGATCTGCCAGAGAACAAATTAGCAGAATGTCAAAAGAAAGGTGGGTTTCAGTCCCCCAGAAAAAGAAAAGGTCAGTAGTTGGCAAATGGTGACAGACTGAATTACATTCATGCGAGATAATGGATGTCAGTGTGCTTTGTAACTTGTAAAGCACTGAACAGACACTGTCATTACTACAGGAAAAGGAAAAAAACTCACTTCTTTCATGCGTTAATGCACCCCCTAAATGCTAATGAATTTCAGCTCAGTTCTTGGCAGTCTGCCCCAGTGATACAGACATGAGCAAGACCGACTTCCTCCTCTTGCAAGGACCCAGACTGGAAGGGCAGTAACCTCTGGACCTAAGGTGGAAAGTGACAGAAGAGCAATCTACATTATGTATTTAGTTCCCCTCATCAGAAATACTCCAAAAGTGGTATTTAAGTAAAGTTTTGAAATATTTTTTTAATGTTTATTTCTTTTTGAGAGAGCGCGAGTGAACAGGGGAAGGGCAGAGAGAGAGAGAGTGGGATGGAGGATCCAAAGCAGGTTCTGTGCTGACAGCTGACAGCCTGATGTGGGGCTCAAACCCCCTTGACCGCGAGATCATGACCTGAGCTAAAGTCTGATGCTTAACTGAATGAGCCACCCAGGAGCCCTTAAATGAAGTTTTCAATAGAGGCAACACCACCTAGATTTGGACATGTACATACTACAAGGACTATGATGGGGACTGGTCTTAATTAAATAGAATTTCACTTAAAGCCAAAAAGGGAAAACGCTTGAGGGCACAAATGGTTTACTTCCTGAGCAAAGAAACTACATACATTTTTGTCGGCAGAGACAATCTCTGTTTCTTATTCCACACAAAAACATTTAGCATGTGGCCCCCTTACATAAATCTCCTATGTGTGGCCCCTCTCTGTTCTCCTCCCCACCTCTCTGGCCTTTCCCTTTTGTCTCCTTTATTGGCTTCTCATCTCCCTGACATCTGAAGGTTAGAGGTCCCAGGGATCAGGCTTCAGGCCTCGCCTCCATTTACATTCAGTTCCAAGGCACCCTCACCCAGTTTCAAAACGTTAAATAGCGCCTAGACACGCATGGCTCCCTGTTACATCTCCAGCCCACACTTCCCTCTGGGATTTCACACTCTCAGACTAAGTCCTAACACCTTTAACTTCTCCACATGGGTGTCTAAAAGGCACCTCACAGCTAACTTGTCCAAAAGTGAACTGCTGCTCCTCCGATCTTCCCCATTTCAGTTCATCGCAACGGCCTCATTCTGGCTGCTCAAACCCAAAGCCTACAGCCATACTTATTCCATTCTCCCACATCCTGTAACCCATCTACCGGCAAACCCTGTTGGCTCTACCAGATCCTATCCTATCCAATCACATTTCAACCCCTAACCACTACGATCCTGGGCCAAGCCCAAGTAGGGTGGAATAAGGTATGCCCATGAACTTGACTCACCTTCTTTCAAGAGGCAGAGCCTAATTCTCTCCCCTTGAGTAGAATAAAGTAGAAATGCTGCCAAGACAAGGTCATAAAAGGCACTACGGCGTCTCTCTCCCTTTCACTCTCTCCCCCATGTCCTGAGGACACTCAGGCAGCCCTGTGAGAAGGCCCAGCAGTAAGGAACCATCCTGGGAGCAGTGCAGCCTGACTGCAGTCTCCTGGGAGACTGTAAACCAAAAACACCATGCTAAATTGCTCCTGGATCACAATTGAATGAGATAACAATGATTATTTCAAGCTGCTAAATTTAGGAGTGATTCCTTGCCCAGAGACAGAGAATGAATACATCTGGATTACTGCAAAAGCTTCCTGGATGGCAGCAGTGCTTCCACCCTTGCTTCTAGAATTTCTTCTCAACAGAGTAATCTGAGTGATCCTTTCAAAAACAGTGACAGATTATGCAACTCAGAACCTTCCAATGGCTACTCAGAGTAAAAACTAAAAAATGATCATCATGACCCACAAGCTCCTAATTATTTGATCCCAACCTCTGATTGTTTTAATTCCATTTCCTCCTCTCCAGCCACAAAGTCCTCCTTGCTGCATGTGTGGGAGCACACCAAGCCACCCACCCTCCCCTGGGCCTCTTCCTCCAGTTATCTTCCTGATTCGCTTGCTCTCCCTGACCACCTTCAGGCCTCTGTTCAAATGTCACCATCTCCGTTAAAGTTGTTCCTTAACTCCACATACACTACCACCACTCCTCCACACGAACTGTTATTTCTGTTTACCTTATCATGCATTATCTGTCCTTCTCGATTGTGTGTAATATACTTATCAGAATGTAAATTTCCCAAGTGCAATAATAGTTTTATTGGCTGCTATATTCCCAGCTCCTGAAACAGTGCTTGCTATAGAGCAGGTAGGTACTCATTAACTATTTGGCTGAATGAATGAAGGAATAGAAGAGCATTAGGTAACATGGTCCATATTATCAACGGTCTTACAACACGCTGACAGCTCTATAACCTTCTAAAAGGTAAAAAAAAAAAAAAAAAAAAAAAAAACAGATCATGTAGCACCTCACGCTCTCAAAACAATTATTTGCAATCTTCACAGAAAAACCTTTGAGATAAGGGGCGCCTGGGTGGCTCAGTCCTTAAGTGTTCAACTCTTGGTTTCTGCTCAGGTCATGATTTCAGTGTTCATGAGTTGCAGCCTTGCATTGGGCTCTGCGCTGACAGTGCCAATAGACCTGCTTGGAATTCCCTCTGTCTCTCCTTTCCATCTGCCCCTCCCTTCTCACATGCTCTGTCTCATGCTCTCTCTCTCAAAATAAATAAATAAACTAAAAGAAACAACCTTTGCGATAAGATCATGGTCTTCATTTTGCAGACAAGAAAACTATGCTCAAAAAACAGAAGGGAATAAACTATTAAAAAACAAACAAACAAAACCCAGAAGGGATATAACTGATCCTTAGCAGAGCAAGCACGAGACCCCAATCTGCTTCCAAACCCTCTCCATTACATTAAGCTTCCTCCCAAATAATGAAATAGTAAATCTCAGCTCTGTGCTGGGCACTTCCTAAAGGGTGTGAAATGATGAGTCCTAGGTCTGCATCTTTGACGCAAAAGGGGCAAACAAAGGTAGACTGTGAAGGAACAGAGGGCTGGCAGCAGGTTCTAGTTCTGGTTTTGTCATGAACTCAGCCTGTACATTTGGGAACATCAATTCTGCTTTCCAAACCTTTTCAGTCAAATGCACTTCATAATCATAACCTCCACAACTCATGGGGTTAATGTAAGGACCAAATCAACAGACATTTATCAAACCCAAAGGCAATCTAGTGAAATTATCGCATGCTCCGGGGAAAGACAGCCTAAAATTCACTTCCCAGACCCACTCACTTATTAGCTGTGGAACTCCAGGCAAAATGATCTATGAATGCCTCAGTTTTCTTCATGCATAAAATGTGAAGATATAGAATCCGCTTCATGAAATTGCTGAGGATAAAATGGGCTTTCACATGTAATGCATTTAGTAGCACTTGACACTTGTGACTAGCAAAACATTAATATTATTACTGTCATCATGCGCTAGACTCTGGAATTATGAAAAAGGCAAGGCATAAACACTCAAGTGCACGTGTGGAAAGAGGGGCAGGAAAACTAATTCCGTGCAACGAGTGGAAGAACCAAGCAGTGAGATTAACAATGCCTGAAGAAAAGCCGTTGGGAAAGGTTTCCAAGGAAGTGATATTTGAGTTGGGTCGCGAAGAACCGAAGTTCTGGAGCAGGGCGGGAGTGGGACTGGGCTTTGGGACAGATCACGTGCAAAGCCCCAAGGGCAGAGGAAGCGGCAAAATTCTGGGAACTGGGAGCGAGACTCGCAGCACAGCACAGCGGGGTCGTCAGCTATTAGACACGAAGGTCGGGAAGATCCCTTTCTGCGCGGATTGGAGCCCGGCGTGGTGGCCGCGGCCGGATGCGGAGGCAAGGGGCCCGGATCCCTGCGACGGGTCCCAGCCCCCCTCTGGGCCTCGGGTTCCTCCCGGGGAACGGGAGACGGCTGCTCCAACGCGATTCCCTAAGGCGCCCTAGGCGGACGGGTCTCTGAGCCTCGGACCGTTAACCCGGGCACCTCCCGCCTGCCCTTGAGGCCCCACCTCACCACTCTCGGCTCCCGCGATTTCCAGCGTGATCCTCAGCGCCAGAGCGGGAGACGCAGCCCCTAAGGCCCGGCGGGGGGCGGGGGGCGGGGGCCCGGCACCCGGGCCCAGGCCCAGACCCCGCCCCCCAGACTCCCGCCCTGGCAGAGCCCTCCCCCACCTCCACAAGTAGAGTGCCCCTAATCGGATTGCGCCACTTCGGCGCCTGCCGCCATGTTGAGTACTGGCAGCTGACTTACTGGAGTGGCCCAGATGGCAAGGCGGGATTATATTAAGAGACGTAAGATTCCCTGGCCTGAAATGAGGACAGCCAGCGTTGCTGGATTCGAGCAAGGGAAGTTTTGGTTAACAGAAAAATCTTGCCCTCACTCATCCCCCTTTGGGCTTCGGGGTTACACACTGCGCATGTGTTTGGGGCTTAGTTCTACGTGCGCCTGCTCACTGCTCCACCCACAAACCCGAATGCAATTAACAACTGCTTGAGGCACTAGGGAACCGGCCCCTGGGACTGGATAAAAGCTGCAGGGTGAAGAGTTGTGGGGTTTCTCATAATCAGACCTCATAGCTCCAAGCCAGCTCAGACCACGCAACTGAGTTTCGTTTGAACACACAGCACTGTTTTCACTCACGTCTTTGGACAACGTGGTCACTGCCTGAATGTCTTACATCCATTTGGAGAACTGCAGTTTATCTAATTTTCTGCGTAAGCGTGACGTCCTCTAGAGGACGCTATGGCCCAAGTGTTATTCTCGTAGCATTTTGTGCTTAAATTATCAATGCATTATCAACCACAACGTTTCCTTAGAGTTATAAGTTTAATTTACCTGCCTCTTTTTCACTCAGTGGTTCTAAATATTTAGTTGGGATTAGAAACAAAAACGGGTGCCTGAGTGGCTGAGTCTTTGGGCGTCAGACTCTTGATTTTGGCTCAGGTCATGATCGCACCGTGGTGAGATGGGAGTTTTGTGCTGCACGTGGAGCCTGCTTGATATTCTCTCCCTCTCCTTGTGTGCGCTCTTTGCCTCTCTCAGGTTCCACCCCTACAGAGTGAGTCAACCAAGGGTGGGGCCCAGGAATCTGCATTTTGACAAATACCTTAAGTGACTGAGAAGCACTGAAGGAGACTGTGTATTTCTAGCATCCAGCACAAGGCCTGTTACAAAATAGGTCCTTATTAAGTACTGAGTGAATAGATGGATGGATGGATGGAGTGAAACAAAATCTGCAGCCAAAGGAACCCGAGAAGGGAACACTTTGATAAGAGCTGTATTGTTTCTTTTCTCCTATAAGAACAAAAAGAGGTTTTAATAGTTACTTTGAGAAAAAAGAAAGTAAATGGGAGAGGAGGGGAGGACTCCCAAATGAAAGGGAAACTAGGGAGAAAAAGAAACATTTCAGACACTGAACAAAGAAAAAGATGCAAAGAATCAGTGGTGTGGAAATACACTCCAGAACAGGTACTGTGCAAGAATGTTCACTACAACTGTATTTGAAATGGAGAGAAGAGAAACAACTTCTTTGCCTCAGGACCTTTGCATATACTAGGCCTTCTACTTAGACTGCTTTCCCCCTAGCTCTAGGCTTAACTGATACCTTCCCCTCCTTCAGGCCTCAGTTTAAATGATACTTCCTCAGCTGGGTCTTCCCGGACCATGCTATCTAAAATATACCCTATAATTTTCTATCACAGTACTCTGTTTCTTTCATAGTATTTCCCACTTATTATTTTTTTTGTTTACTTATTATCTTTCTCCCCCTCTCAAATTTAAGCTTCATGAGGATAGGAAACTATATCTGACTTATTCCCAGCATTTAGCACAGAGCCTGATACATGGTAGGTGCTAAATAAGCATCCATTGAATGAATGAATCAAGTCAGCTTCAGCGTTACCAAGGTTAACAGCATAAAATCCAATCTGCTTTAAGATCATGAGAAGTAAATATAGGTTAAATATAGGTTTCAGACTACTTATAAAGGGTAAATGGAATAGAAGGGGATTAACACCAAACTAATTTTCTATTTTTGTAAGGGGGGATTTGTTCATGCATTCTCTCATCTGTTTATTCATTCACCCTGAAAGCATTTACTGAACATATTTTATGTACTAGTATTAGATAATAATACAATGTATTAACAGAATATGTTGGAAATTGTACTAAACATAAAGTAGTACAACTGGGGGGCACCTGAGTGGCTCAGTTGGTTAAATGACCGACTCTGTCTCAGGTCATGATCTTCTGGTCCATGAGTTGGGCTTTGTGCTAACAGTTTGGAGCCTGGAGCCTGCTTCGGATTCTGTGTCTCCTTCTCTCTCTCTGCCCCTTCCTGCTAGCACATTGTCTCTTGGTCTCTCTCAAAAATAAATAAACATTAAAAAAAAAAAGTAGTACAACCGGGTATTTTGTCTCAGCCAGAGCAGAAAGTGGAGTTAACTGATGTGTGAACGTGAGTAACATTACCCCCTAGAGGTTCTCTAGACTTTGAGAGCACACCAGCCTTCAAATGCTCTTCAAAGTGCCAGGAACTTTTGGGACAAAATAGGAATCATACACCTCACTTGAACTGCTTGAGGCCCAGGTGCCCTCTGAGAAAAGACTTAGTCCAGACACAATTAGAGTCTGGTCATGTTCAAATCTGTCTGATGAACTGGAGTGGGAAGAAGTTCTCAAAGGGGAGGCTGGATTGAAGGGAAAGACAGTGGATCGGTGGGAAGAGAACCAACACTGGTCCCCTCCAGCCTTCTTCCTCTATGTTCCAAATTCCATCTCTGGGAACATGCTTTCTATCCTAACCCTCTCCCAGGGCTATAATATAAATCCTGCAACCCAGCCTTGTTCATTATTTATAGATATTCTCCTCCACCCATGCCAAGAGGCAGCCTGGAGTGACTAACTTTCTTTCTTTTTAAAATTATATATGTGAAATTTCAAAGTGAGGCGCTAAAAAATATATATATTTTTCTAATGGCCTAAAATCTATTTTAAAGTTCTTAAATCCCTTATCTATGGGGCCAAGAGAGTGGAGGATAGAGAATTTTTGTGGAGCTATTTCTGGCTGTGAGCCCCCACCCTTCTTGGAGACTTAACGGCTTAAGCCAGGTGATTGGAAGAGGGGACTTCCAGAAGGGTTTGAGGTGCCAAATTCGTCCCCACTGCAGTTAGAGAACACAGTGACTAGATCTACTGCCTGCCTGGGAAATCTACAACAGGGGACAAGCCTGATAATGGCTTTGGTAGCAGGTTAAGGAGAGTGCTTCTGTGTTGGGGTTGGCCTGCTCTCCCAGAAATTTTCAAGAAATGTTTTCTGTAGGCCAGATGTGGTCTAAGGGAGAGAAAGCCTGCCTAGGCCTGTCCTGGGTCCTGTACAGTAGGGCCTCCTAGAGGGATAAAGAGACCCCAGAAGTAAGACAAATGACCACTGACAATTGAAAAGCCTTTGCTAAGGGGAACTCAGCAGAGGGGCCCAGCAGGGCATCCCTGAAGAGCCTGGAAAAGCACCTTTCAAAGTCAAGCTCCAAGCAACTGACTCATCATGAAGATTTGATGATGGACAGGAACAGCTGTAAACATCTGCCAGACCCAGAAAGCATAAAGCCAGCGACATTGCTAGTTCAAAGAAGACTTTCCCGACTCCATGTCAACACCTTGAGTGACAGAAGCAAGCTGAGAATGACAGAGGGGAAAAAACTGAGGGAAAGTCCCAACTATTCTCTGCTTTCTCACTACAAACCGTCTGAAGCAGAGCTAGACGCACAAAAAGAATACAGTATCTTGAAGTAGATTGTGAGCAACTTGCTACTGTCCATCTAAGTCTATTCATTCTTCATTAAACAAATATTGACTGAGCACCTACTATGTGCCAAATCCTGAGCTAGACCCTGGAAGAGACCCAAAGAACACATGGACCCTGCATGGAGCTTCAGTTCACAGACTTACATGGAAGGCAGGCAAATACACGCATATTGCACACACACAACACGGGATGGTAAATCTTATAAAGAGAGGGTTGCTGGCTTCATAGAGGTGGTGATGCTACAACCTGATTGTGAAGAGTAAATCTGCTGAGCAGAGAAAGGCAGGAAGGGTGTTCCAAGCAACGTGCACAGCACAGTGGAGTACAAGGGCATTGGATGTTTGAGGAATGTGGGGATTTCCTCTGGGCGCTCCTCTCACTGATTCTACCACTTGGTTGGATTGTATGAATTTTCTTGGACTGGATAATTAGATAATAATACAGTCCCTTTCATCTGCTGGATATTTGCCCCCTGGCCCCGACCTGCCTCAGCTTGACAAAGTCAAGCCCCAAGCAACTGACTCATCTGAGCTTGACATTTCTTGAAGTGGGTGGCATCTTTGTGCCACCATTCAGGACTTGGGCAGCAAAGGATGTTTGTTGACAGCTCCCACAGGACCAGGTCCTCTCCTGTCTCAAAAAATGAGCCCTGAATTATATTTTAACCTGAGACTTCATCAGCCTTATGTGACCAGCAACTAAGCTCTAAGATTCCAGACAGGAGGGGTGCCTGGATGGCTCATTCGGTTGAGCATCTGAGTCTTGATTTCAATTCAGGTCATGATCCCAGGGTTGTGGGATCAAGCCCCACAGTGGGTTCTGCACTGAGTGTGGAGCTTGCTTGGGAATCTCTCTCTTCCTCTGCACCTCTCCCTAACTCTCTCTCTATATATAAAATAAAGTAAAATAAAATAAAATATTTCAAACAGGAATCAGACGGAGGAACATAGCCAAAAGAGCATTAGGCTTGGAGACAGACACACTCACCTGGGCCTGAGCCGGCTCTGCTTTGTGTCCTGGAGCAGCCAATCTTCCCTCTCTGAGCCCCAAATCCCTAAGTGCAAAGAAAGGATGATAATACCCATTAGGGTTTTATGTGCAAAATGAGAGAGAAAATTAGGTGAAGGGAAGGAGGAGTAGAAGAAGTCTAGTAAGAATCTGAGTTTTCTGAGTTCAAGAATGGCAATAAGAAAAAAAAAGAATGACAATAAGGTTTTCAGGTCCCAAATATTAACAGGGGACTCGCTCTCTTAATTAAAAAGCTTTGCTATTGTTTGATTTTTTTTTTTAACAATGAGCATGAGTTAATTTTGTAAAAGGCGAAAGATTTATACGATCTGAAGAGAAACCAGAGTATTAATTTTGTAACTAAAATATATTCAGTATGGATATTATACTTCAATAAAAAGTTTTCAAAAATATTCCATTGAAAGTCATCCAGAAGACTGTAAGAGCAGTTGCTTCTGGGAAAGACTGGAAAAACTGGGCCTTTCTATGTATTCTTTTGTAGTATTTGAATTTTTTTCATCCTATATTTGTATTATTTCTCTAAAACGTATACTTTTAAAGGGTTTTAAAATTGCTTTTATTTTCTAAAGTTTTATTTATTTCTGAGAGACAGAGAGAGAGAGAGCACACACTCAAGGGAGGGTCAGAGAGGGAGGGAGGGGGAGAGAGAGAAAGAGAGAGAGAGGGAGAGAGAATCCGAAGCAGATTCAGGCTCTGAGCTGTCAGTGCAGAGCCTGATAGCCAGGCTCAAACCTACAAACTGTGAGATCATCACCTGAGTTGAAGTCTGAAGCTGAACTGACTGAGCCCACCAAGCCCCCCAAAATTACTTTTAAAATAAAAATATTTTAAAGAATAAAAGTGAAAAATGTATGGTTACTTTGTTCATGTCCCACACCTGAAACAGACAGAAACACATATACAGCCGCACACAGTTTCCAGATTACATTATCTGCAGGGAATGGTATGGATTGACTAGGTCGTCCCTTTGAAAAGGTGCAGTTCCCGAGAAGATCAGGTGGGGGAGCCATTGAGAGCTCACTGCGGGAGAGCCCCTAGGGAGTGGCAGGTCGTGGGAAATTTGAACAATACAAACCAGGGGCTCCTGGATGATGCAGTCGATTGAGTGTCCAACTTCTGCTCAGGTCATTATCTCACAGTTCATGAGTTCATGCCCCATGTCGGGCTCTGCTGACAGCTCAGAGCCTGGAGGCTGCTTCGGATTCTATGTCTCCCTCTCTCTCTGTCCTTCCCCTTCTAGTGCTCTGTCTTCCTATGTCTCTCAAAAATAAATAAAGGTTGAAAAAATACAAACCAGAATAATATTTAGGGGAAGGATTAGGTGGCTGGGCTCTTGGGGGTGGGAGGGTTTCCTGGGCTCCCTAGATGGGAACAGCATAGGTCCCACAAATCAGAAGAAACACAGAGGAAGGGTCAGAGACTCTGGGTCCTCTTCTTAATTACCCTTAACATGGAGAGTAATGATCCTAGGAAAGGTCAGTCCTTCCTTGCTGTGCGAAGCGCTCTGGATTCAGAGTCAAGTGTGTGTGTTGAGTCCTGCCTCTTTCATTTCTAACTATGTGAACTACTGTTGGTCCCTTAACTTCTCTGAGACTCAGTCCTCATTTGTGAACAAAGATAGCATATGAACAACTGATACCTTTTTTTTTTTTAAACTATAATTTATGGAGCTCCTAGTGTATGCTGGCCACTGAAAGAAAAGTACCTTATGTATGTAAATACAGTTTAGTTCTTAAAAGAAGATATTTTTATCCTAATTTTATAGGTAAAGAAACAGGTTCAGAGAAGTGATTATTTTAAAGTAATTCCTATGCCCATCGTGGGGCTTGAACTCACAACCCTGTGATTAAGAGTCACATGCTCTGCCAACTCAGCCAGCCAGGAGCCCCGAGAAGTGATTTTTTAAAAAATATAGATGATAGGTAACATTTATGTACTGCTTACTATGCATGAGACACTGTTCTAAGAACTTGCACCAATTGACAACAACTCTAAGGTAGGGTATATTAATATTATTCTCATTTTATATAGGAGGAAATGGAGGGACAGAGAGATTAAATTAGCCTCAGATTCCACAGCTGGTGAATTGGGGAGCCAGGAATTGAATGTAGGTAGCCCAGCTCTTAATCATGTTACATGTCAAACTTTCCTCACTAATTAAAAGTTTCCCATCTCATGAAAAATAAAACCCAACTTCCTTTCTCTGGCTTGCAAGGGCATACTCGAAGTGGTCCAGGCATGATCTGACCTCATGTCCCATCATTCTCCCCCTTGTTCACTCTGCTTCAGTGGCACCAACTTCTCTTGGTTCCTAGATTTGTGGAGCACATTCCTGCCTCAGGGTCTTAGCATTTGCTGTTCCTTCCGCCTGGGATGATCATCCCCCAGACCTTTGCATGGCTCATTCTCTCACTACACCCAGATCTCTACTCAAACGTCACCCCCTCAAAGAGATATTCCTGTATAAAATAAACAATCCTTTGCTCTTGCTTAATTTTTTTCGTAGCACTCAGAATTCTCTGAAATTATGCATTTGTTTGCTTACTTGTCTCTTCCACCAGAATGCAAGCACAGACTTGGCTGTCTTGTTCACTGTTAGATATCCAGTGCTCAGGTGTGGGACCCAGCACATGGTAGGCACCCAATATATAGTTGCTCAATAGTTAAGTACATTAATGAATGAATATCCAAGGCCACGCAATTGTTTAGAGGCAAAGGCAGGACACAAACTGAGCTGTCTGGTCCTGGAGGCTATGCTGGTAGCCGCTGTGCTGCGCTGGACTGGCTCTGAGAGATGCCGGGAGGTTCAGATAGCATAATGAATGTGAAACCACTTTGAAATTTGTTAAGTGCCTGAAGAAAACCTAAGGATGATTATTATTATTACTCAGGTCACTGCTTACTCATCTGTGAAATGGGACTAATAATACTCTGACCCACCAACTTTAAGAGGATGTTTTGTGGAGTGCCAATGAGATAATGGATGGGAAACATAAAAGTTAAAGGCTCTACATGGTAGAAGGGACTGTATAGATTATTTTCATGCCAGTGGCTTCCCAAGGCTCCCATCCTCTACCTCGAGTTTGACATTAATATTGCTGACAGGAGTGGGGGAGGTAGGGGGACATGGGGGACCAAGGGACTCTGTGTCCCAATAATTAACATGTTGGGACTGAAGCGCTGCCAGCGGCAGCATCTGGTTGCAATTACCAGAGGGGACTGAAGTGATTAGTCACCTTTATAGTGAGAGCCAGGTCGGTCCCCTGGGCTTCTCCCTGGAGAGGGCCTTCTCAGCAAGCTCGGAGTCCCCTTTTCCTGCTCCCACCCATTTCTGGAGTTCCCTGATCCTCAAACAATAGCCCCTGCTCTGAGACTCCTCCATGTCCCCAAAGTCCCAGGCCTGCTCTGAGACTCCTCCGTGTCCCCAAACTCCCAGTGCATTGGATGAGACCTTGACTGAAAGCCAAGAATACCAGAATTGCCCCCCTGCCCACCCTTTTACTTCTTGTGTTTCTAGAGGCCAGGTTAGGATTCTTGGGCACAAAATATATCAAAGCAGGAATGAGGCTTGAAAGTAATTTAACCTTTCTGAGCTTCAATTTCTTCATCTGCAAACTGTGTCTACCAGGGGCACCTTCATCACAGGATTATTGAGAAGATAAATAAGGTAAAAATACAGTGGACTACAAAAGCTAGTCTAGGGGCGCCTGGGTGGCTCAGTTGATTAAGTGACCAACTCTTGTCTCAGCTCAGGTCTTGATATCAGGGTCATGAGTTCAAGCCCCGTGTTGGGCTCTGCACTGGGCATGAAGCCTACTTCAAAAGTTAAAATTAAAAAAATAAAGGCCATAGTCTAGTTTACTTGCATATCTGTTCAATGAATAGTAGCTATTATTAATATTTGTCAGGTGCTAGGCTAATCACTTTTTATGATTCATTTAATTGAATCCCCACAAAAACCCTATGAGGTAAGTACTGTAATGATCCTCATTCAGAGTTTCAGAGAGGTTTGGAGGCTTCCAAAAATCACACAGTGCACTAAACCATCTAGCAGAACCAGAATTCTAAACTAGGTCTGTTTGCTTCCAGGCCCTTCCTCTTTATTAACCATGTACAGGGACATCTTAGTTGTTTGATTCATTCATCCATTCATTTCTTCACTCAATCAAGCTTACAAAGTGCCCTAATAAGTAGCAAGACAGAATCCCTCCCTCTAAGGAACTCAGAGTCCAGCAGGGAAGGTGTGATAATGTCCAAAGTAACTACACCTTGAAGTAGAACATTATGGCTTTTGTATATAAGGGCTAGTTAGAGGTTTATTCATCCATATAACAGACACTGAGAATGTGCTGTGTCCTGGACACTATGTCCAGCACTGAGAATAAGTGAAAGATAAATATGGTACAATCTAGTCATAATCTAATGGGGGAGACAGAAATTTAAATATATTATTTCAGTTGTAAAGAATTAAGTTGTGATTTTAAAAGTCTGAAAAGAGTGAAGGGGAACCAGGTGGCTCAGTCGGTTAAGTGTCTGACTCTTGATTTTGGCTCAAGATCTCACAGTTTCATGAGTTCGAGCCTCGCATCGGGCTCTGTGCTGGCTATGAGAGCCTGCTTGGGATTCTCCCTCTCTCTCTGCCCTTCCCCTCACTCGTGCTCTCTCTGTCTCTCTCAAAATAAATAAATAAACTTTAAAAATATGTAAAAGATACATACATAGGGTAGAAGAAATGAATTGTGTTCAAGACAGGGGGCAGAGGCAGGACTGGGTAACCTCTGAGCTGCCAAAGCAGAAAGGAGCACAGAAAATGTGTGATGGCAATTCAGGAGCATGCATTTTCTGGTGGATGAGGGAAGGCTTCCTGGAAGAGAGGGCACATGAGCTGGCACTTTTCAACAGGTAAGTTTTAGAGGGGGAGCACTGGAACATAAAGATCCTGGAGGCCTAAAGGCCAGTTACCAGGCAGTTTTAGTAGGGCAGGTAGTGAGGAGGACAGAGACAGTGAGGCAGTGGGGGGTGGAGAGGAGGGCAGAGTGTCAGAGATGACTGCTTAAATGGGGACAAGTCAAAAGGGGAGCCAAGTGTTGCGAATCTGGGCAACTAGAAGGTAAATAATGAATTCAGTGCTTCCTGAAAGCTCTCCCAAAAGAATGTCTGATGGTGCCTTGGTCCTCTGAGATGCGGAGCTAGAGTTCTATTGGGGATTCTGACCCAGGGCCATCTCATGAAGCTTGAAATGCCAGCTTATGCTGCTGTGCTCTGAAGATCAGAGAGGACCGAGGAGCATCACCATGAAAAGGCCAGTCAGGCACCTGTACATCCCAGCCCAGTTTCATCTTTTATTCATCACTCGATGAGCTTCTACTCTGTGCCACGCTGTGCTGGGAAACCAATCTGGTGATCTTAGGGTGCAAACAGATCTCCATTAGGCAGGCTCAAAAAATCTCAAATGAAGAAGGAGGTTTTCCTGGGGCACCTGGATGGCTCAGTCAGTTAAGCATCTGACTTTTGATTTTGGCTTAAGGTGTAGTCTCGCGGTTTGTGAGATTTAGCTGGGCGTCAATCTCCGCACTGACAGCACAGAGCTTGCTTGGGATACTCTCTCTCTCTCGGCCTCTGTCTCTCTCAAAATGATTTAAGAACGAAAAAAAGAAAAAAAGGAAGCTTTCCAGATTACTGCTTCTACACTGCTTCTTACAGTATGACAAAGTGTTCTCTAGAAATGTACAAGAAGGGATAGTTGGCTCTGTCTGGGGATCAGGGAAGGCTTCCCAGAGGAGGTGAATTTTTGGCTGAAGCTTTCAGGTTGAGGAGGACCTCCTCCAGTTGTGAGAGTTGATATTCCAGGTGAAGGGAACAGCTCTCTCCCAGGAGGCCGGCTGGAATTCAGACTTCTCCCATAGCTACCAAAAAAACATCATGCAAGAAATAATTTTTCCAGTCTCCTGCAGGGGTCGCTGCTGCCCCAAGCTGAGGCTGCCACCTCGGTACTCGGCCAGTCCTGTCTAACAAAACTCGGAGTCTGTCTTTGCTGGGGTGGTAGTGAGGTACATTCTGGACCTGCTTCCATAGAAGGAGTGGGCTCAGGGGTAGCAGTGCCCCCTGAAGCCTGAAGAAATCATCTGAGCTCCGTCAATGGCACTTGGGGGGAGGGGTGTAGTGGGTACAGATCTTTTTCTGTCTCTGGGTCACCACAAGTTTATTAAAATAAAAGCAACTGTGGGTAAATGCTGCCATCTGTGCTGCCCCCCCCAACAACAAATCAGGCCCCAGACTAGACGCAGGGGTTGAAGCTGCTTTAAAACACCCCAAGGACTTAACTGAAAACCCACACTCCCCATGCTTCTGGGGCTTAAGATCTTGAGCTCATTGCTCAGTATCCCTCCTCAGGAAGGTGGGGGTGGGCTGCCCCGTGAGGTGGAGGTGAAGACCCCTGAGTCTGCTTCACGGACTGTGAGGCCCCCTAAGCCTAGAGCCCTGCTGCGGGGCTCTGTGCCAAGAGCCCCCGTGAGCCATGGCCTCGAAAGGGCAGCGGTGATTTTTTTCACATAAATATATCGCACTTAAATGAGTTTAGACAGCATGACATCAGAGAGTAATTAAATTGGTTTGGGTTGGAATTCCGTTTCCAATTCCTGAGTTCAGGTTTGTAAAAGATTTTTCTGAGCACCTGCAGGCGTGTGTGTGTGTGTGTGTGTGTGTGTGTGTGTGTGTGTGAGAGAGAGAGAGAGAGAGAAGTATTTTCACTGGAAAGGATTCAAAACTTAAAAAAAAAAAAAAAACTGGAGCACACAGGCAGCATTACGCCATTCTTCCTTCTTGGAAAAATCCCTCAGCCTTATACAAGCCTCCTTCAAGCCCTCAGTCAGTTGTGCAGGAGAAAGGGGGCGGTCGGCTTTCTCCTTTCAAGAACGAGTTATTTTCAGCTGCTGACTGGAGACGGTGCACGTCTGGATACGGAGAGCATTTCCACTATGGGATTGGATACAAACACACACCCGGCAGACTTAAAGAGTCTCAGACTGAGGAGAAAGCCTTTCCTTCTGCTGCTACTGCTGCTGCCGCTGCTTTTGAGGGTCCATTCCTTTCATGGTTTTTCCTGCCACACCAGAGGCACCTTCGCTCCTGCCGCCGTTCTTTTTGGTGTCATTCAGCGGCTGGCCAGAGGATGAGACTCCCCAAACTCCTCACTTTCTTGCTTTGGCACCTGGCTTGGCTGGACCTGGAATTCATCTGCACTGTGTTGGGTGCCCCTGACTTGGGCCAGAGACCCCAGGGGACCAGGCCAGGATTGGCCAAAGCAGAAGCCAAGGAGAGGCCCCCTCTGGCCCGGAGTATCTTTAGGCCAGGGGGTCACAGCTATGGTGGGGGGGCCACCAATGCCAGGGCAAAGGGGGGCACTGGGCAGACAGCAGGCCTGACACAGCCCAAGAAGGATGAACCCAAAAAGCTGCCCCACAGATCGGGTGGCCCTGAATCCAAGCCAGGACACCCTTCCCAGACAAGGCAGGCTGCAACGCGGACTGTGACCCCAAAAGGACAGCTTCCTGGGGGTAAGGCACCTCCAAAGGCAGGATCTGTCCCCAGCCCCTTCCTGCTGAAGAAGGCCAGGGAGACTGGGCCCCCTCAAGAGCCCAAGGAGCCGTTCCGCCCGCCCCCCATCACACCCCACGAGTACATGCTCTCGCTGTACAGGACGCTGTCCGATGCTGACAGAAAGGGAGGCAACAGCAGCGTGAAGTTGGAGGCTGGCCTGGCCAACACCATCACCAGCTTTATTGACAAAGGGCAAGGTGAGGGGGTGGGGGGGGCAGGGGCATGGCTGAGTGGGAGGGGCATCTGCATGCATGGAGGGGCCTTTCAGAGCCCTGACGCTGCACAGGTGGGAGATAGCGTGTGCATCAGCCTGGGGTGATATCTGGGTCTTACCTCCCATGTACCAAGTCGAGGCTGCTGGCAAGTCAGAGCCAATCCCTGCAAGGTGCAGAGGGGGTTACTGAAGCCTAGAGAGGGGACAAGAGCTGCCAGTTGGTGGCAGAGTCGGGGACCACACTCTAATACTCTTACCAGGCCATGCTCTGTTCTGATGTGGGCTAGCCAGACTTTCCAGGCTCCAGAGGTTTGGAGGTTTTCTCAGATGGCAGAGAGAGAAATTAATCTCTAGAAATCCATGGTTTTGCAAATATATCTTCAAGGTAGGAGGCAGAGGAGGCCGGATAGGTGAAGATAGTAAATGAGGCATCTTGGAGTCATGGAACAACATTTAAATGTATCGTGTAGCGGGTGCAACAGATTTAGGGTCTTAACTCACAATGTGACCTTGAGGGAGCTCCTTTTCTTTGTGGGGGTCTCAGTTTCCCCATCTGCACAACTATATGGGTATTGGACTGGATGATTTCTTTTTTTTAAATTAAGTTTATTTATTTATTGGGAGAGGAGGGTCAGAGAGAGAGGGTCAGAGAGAAAATCCCAAGCAGGCTCTGCACTGCTAGTGCAGAGGCTGATGTGGGGCTCAAACTCACAAACTGTGAGATTATGACCTGAGCTGAAACTGAGAGTTGGATACTTAACTGTCTGAGCTACACAGGCACCCCAAGACTGGGTGATTTCTGAGAGCCATTCAAATATGAATACTTTATGTCCTGTCCTAAACACACACCATTTTTATCATCAGCCCGGGAGGGTATCTGTTCCCTTCACTTCTCCCTACGCTCACATAGCATTACTGTTTTGGCATTTCCCTCTCCACTTGCTGTGTGATCTCAGCAAGTCCCTTTCTCTCTCAGGGCCTCAGTTTCTCCGTATGTGTAAAGAGAGAGATGGATTACTTATTGCCATGGTTGCTTGCGGTTCATATACTCTGGTTCTGTGAGTCTTAAGACTTTGGCTGGCAGGGTGGGGGAGGGGTCAGAGATTGGGAGAGGCTCCTCATTAGAGCTGGCTGGTGGGGGAAGGACAGGGTGGGAGGAAGCAGGAGGCAGCAGGTCTGGCTGGGGTGGGGGAGGTGGCCTGGCTGCCTGCCCAGCTGGGGAAAGCTGTGACCCCTTGGGGACTTATAAAATAAGTCCTTGTGCCCCCCAGCTCTAAGGGAACTTATAGAGGGGGAGATGAGGAGTTTAAAGGCCTAATTAGTCACCTTCTAGAGCAATGTATGAATGCTTCCCGATGGCAAATTGGTATTTAGGAAGGAGGGCATGCTGATTTGGACACACGGCAGTTTCTCTCACACACAGAGCCTTATATTTATACGTATACACTGAATCACACACACCTGTACGCATGTGAACACACGCCTTCTTGCACGTATACACAGAATCTTCTTACAGATACACACATATACGTACATATGCACAAGCACAATCACACATGCACATGTCTCTCACATATACTTTACCTTTCATATTCACATATAAGCCCAATCATACACACACACATACACACACACACACATATACACATACACAAACTGTCACTCACACACATGCTCATATACCCGGCACGGTAAGACATGTACGCAATAAAATCATTAGACTAGGAAGTCAGGGAAATTGGATTGTAACTATATCATTAACTACCTGCGAACTTATATAAGTCAGTTTCCCTCATCTGTAAAATAAGAACATCAAGATCTTCTTTAAGATATAGTGGAAGCAGTTCAGGATTCAGTATAAAAAGTTCTAGACTAGGGGCACCTGGGTGGCTCAGTCAGTTAAGCAAGCAACTTCAGCTCAGGTCATGATCTCACAGTTCATGAGTTTGAGCCCCACATCAGGCTCTATGCCGACAGCTCAGAGCCTGGAGCCTGCTTCAGATTCTGTATTTCCCTTCCTCTCTGCTCCTCCTCTGCTCACGTTCTGTTTCTCTCTCTCTCAAAAATAAAAATAAGCATTAAGTTCCTACCCTGCTTTTCCCTAGCTGGGTGATCTTGGGCAAGTCACCTAACTTCTCTGAGCCTCAGCTTCCTCCTCTGGAAAATAGGGCTAATTATAATACCCACCCCACCTATCACTCCAATGAGATATCATATAAAATAATAGACGGGAGAGGGACAGCTAGAAGTGTCTCTGATACGCATTGTCTTTGACACAAACACCCAGAAATCTTTCAAATCACCACAGCTACAGCTACAGATGAACAATCCTTGTTTATTTTGGTAGGTTGTTTCAGAAGCTCCCTTACTTTGAAAAAGGCTCTCGTGGTTTGGGTCTTGGCCTCTGTCAGAGTCGGGGAGAGGTTAAAGAAAGCCATCTCCAGAGGGGAGAGCCCTGCGGCCTTTCCCTGAGGCCTCGAGGTGACTGGCTCCCTTGGTGAGGTTGCAGGGAATGACTTCTGGGTGTTCTCTCTAGATGACCGAGGTCCTGTGGTCAGAAAGCAGAGGTACGTGTTTGACATTAGTGCCCTGGAGAAGGATGGGCTGCTAGGGGCCGAGCTGCGGATCTTGCGGAAGAAGCCCTTGGACACGGCCAAGCCAGTGGCCCCTGGCATCAGGCGGGCTGCCCAACTGAAGCTGTCCAGCTGCCCCAGCGGCCGGCAGCCGGCAGCCTTGCTGGATGTGCGCTCAGTGCCAGGCCTGGACGGATCTGGCTGGGAGGTGTTCGACATCTGGAAGCTCTTCCGAAATTTTAAGAACTCGGCCCAGCTGTGCCTGGAGCTGGAGGCTTGGGAACGGGGCCGGGCCATGGACCTCCGTGGCCTGGGCTTTGACCGGGCTGCCAGGCAGGTCCACGAGAAGGCCCTGTTCCTGGTCTTTGGCCGCACCAAGAAACGGGACCTGTTCTTTAATGAGATTAAGGCCCGCTCCGGCCAGGATGATAAGACTGTGTATGAGTACCTGTTCAGCCAGAGGCGAAAAAGGCGGGCCCCTCTGGCCACAGGCCAAGGCAAACGGCCCAGCAAGAACCCCAAGGCCCGTTGTAGTCGGAAGGCGCTGCATGTTAACTTCAAGGACATGGGCTGGGATGACTGGATCATTGCACCCCTTGAGTATGAGGCCTTCCATTGTGAGGGGCTATGTGAGTTCCCCTTGCGCTCCCATCTGGAGCCCACGAACCATGCAGTCATCCAGACCCTGATGAACTCCATGGACCCTGAGTCCACACCACCGACCTGCTGTGTGCCCACACGACTGAGTCCCATCAGCATCCTCTTCATTGACTCTGCCAACAACGTGGTCTATAAGCAGTATGAGGACATGGTTGTGGAGTCTTGTGGCTGCAGGTAGCAGCACTGGCCCTCTGTCTTCCTGGCTGGCACATCCAGGATGCTGGTCACAAGGGTCCTTTCCTGCACTCCCAGAATCAGAGAGGTTGGGAAGCTGCAGCCGGGAGTGTCTACACAGCCTGCATGAAAGGGGGTCTAACAACTTTGCTCTCACTCTCTGCGTGGGACTGGGTTAGAGATTCCTTTTTATCCACAAGTCCCCTTGTCTGAGGATTTCTGCCCTTCTGCTGCTCTAACTGCTGGGACAGACCCAGGGAGACAGACTCTGAATGGGACTGAGACCCAGGAGACCTTGCTTTCCCCTGAGATCCAGCACACAACTTCTTACCTGGGCTTTTTTGGCTTCTGGACTCTCCAGGGAGGGCTCCTCTTGGGAAAGCCACAGCTGCCATCCCCACCTTGAATCACCATTGTGCCTGGTGACTTCCTGCCCCTGGAGCAGATGAGATGCTGATTGGGCAGGGGTGGGCAAGACTGGGAGAGGGTCGGGCAGGGGTGAGGAGTGTGAGGCTGTTAGACTGTTAGATTAAAATGTACATTGATGAGATAAAAAGCAAAACTGTTACTAAAACTGTGGCAAATTTCTTGTTTACTCCAGGGGACCCAGTGACCTCCTCAAAGAATGACTGACCCACGGAGGGGAAGTGGGCTGCCTCAAGCATTTCGAGACAGAGAGTACAAGCTGAGTAGGGCCAATGCTACCTCTAACCCCACTCCCGTTCCCTCCAAAGGCCCTTTGGTCTGCAGCTCCATCTGCTCCTCTGGGGCCAGGAAACAGACATAGGTTTTCTTTTGACGTTCCTCAGTCAAGCTTGTTGTCTGCTAAATGGAACCTTACATGGGAGGGAAATTGGGGATTTCACTTCCTCTAAAATCATCTCCACTTCATTCACTACCTGTCCCCCTCTCCGCATACTCACAGAATCAATTGGCCACCATTTAGAAGGTCTTTTACCTTTCTGAGGGGAACCTGGGCTGCCAGGGATCTCCTCCTCCCCTGTTGGGGTATCTTCTTTTTGCCACTGACCACTGTTCCTTGAATGATCTAGTCTGTAGGTCTACTACCCTCCAGCTTGGCAGCTTTAAGTCTCCTCCCTGCTCATCTATCACCTCCAACCCATCACCCCATCTCCAGAAACAGAGCTGGAGTCCTACCCCTTCACATTATGTATTATACAAGTACATCCTTATACATTAGATAACTAATCTCCCCACTAATCTTAGACCAACACCAGACACATCCTGATAATACTTCTTGCTTGGGGCTTGGCCCAGAGTAAATGTCCATTTCTCTTTATCCACTAGAATCCTTAGTTGGGGGCATGAGGCATGAACACTTGAGAGGGGAACACAGACCCCTGGTAGGGAAATATGTGCACCAAAAGTCCTCATTCTAAGGGCTCAGGATCAGGCTCTGCCTGGCCGAAGAGAGGGAGGATCAGGAGAAGGGAGTCTAGACCTCCGCTTCCCACCCAGGGGGCCTCAACATTTTCCCCATCTCTCTCCAGCTGGGTCTTTGATTCCCAGGGCTCCTAGCCAAAGCTGTTTCAACAGTAAAGGTTCCTGCCCAGCTTTGGGCAAATCTTGTGTCCCTTCCCTCTAGGCCCAAAACCTGTGTTGTCAGGACCTGAAACAAGAGCCTGGCACAGGGGGCAGCCTACCTTTGAGCTGCCTCCCTGGCTTGGAGGCCATTACCTGTCCCTGAGGGGCCAGTCTGAGCCTGGAACCTGGCCCTCCCTGGCCAGGCTTCGTTGTGTTTGGCCGGTGGCAGGCCTGTGAGCTCTGGCAGTAAACAAAGGAGCTGCCACAGCAGACCGAGTTCTGATGTGAAAGAGGAGAGTGAGCCTGGAGGCAGTGCTGGGGAGGCCAACTCGTGGGCTGTGGACACAGGGAGAGCAGTGTAGAAGCAGGGTGGCTGGAAACCCAAGGCAGAGAGGCAGAGGATGAAGGGGTCACAGGTGGGGCTGGCTCCTACACGCACTGATTTTCTGGGCCGCATGTCCCTACTTTCTTGGAAAGTCTGACAGACCAGAGTGGCACTCTGCCTGAGCCCTGTCAGAGAGCTTCCTGTCATCTCAGCCTCCGTGTTCTTCCCGCTGGAGGCCTGGGCACTGAATCGACTGTTGTGGTCTGGCTTGGTACCTAGGAGCTTCCTCTCCCACCTCAACCTGCTCTTTCACAAAAGAGCCACTCAGACTGTGTACCCAACCCCTTCCCTCCCCAGACTCTGGGGATCCAATCAGATCAGTGTGGGGAACAGCCCCATGCTAACCAGCCCATCAGCTGCTTCCTTGGACAATTATCCTCACCAGGTATCCACCTTCCAGTGCCCGTCAGAACAAGCTGCAGACTTGTATAGGACACTTGTGTGCAGAAGGGCACAAGGTTTGTATCATTCTTCAGAGGTCACAAACAGGCCCTCAGCTGAGGTTCGCAAACATGCTCACCCCTCTGAAGGGCTCAAAAGGCAGCCCAGTTTCAAATTTCAGATCTGTCACTTAGAGTTAGAGGCCTTGGGCAAGTAACTTAATTCCATGAAGCTTGGTTTCCTCATTTGCGGGAGGGGGGGAGGCCGAGAGCGAGGGGGGAGGGGTAGACAATATGCCTATTTAATAAGGCTAACTGGGAGGATATGAAGGACACTCAACAGAATGGCAAGCACAGAGGTGGCACTCGATAACTATTAGCTGTCATCATTATTGTGCTTCCAACAGTCCTGTGAAGCAAGCAGGGCAAGGACTGTTGCCTTCCGTTTTTATAGATGAGGAAGCTGAAACCCAGAGAGGCAACTGCAGGCCTCCTGCATGTCTCAGTATTCTTTGTGCCATTCTTGCTACTTCTCTGGAGCCCCAATTCCACTGACTCCAGTCCTGGCAAGTAGTCGAATTACCTTCCTAGAGCTTACCTTCCTGTTCCTAAAAGTTTCTCCTTGGGGGCACAGGGCATGTTACTTTCTGGGGAGAAATAGCTAAGCATATCGGTTAGGCAGGAACTATGAGAGGCCCATAGGGGTGGAAAGAGGTAAGCCTCCTCGTGATCTGATGCCCTTTCCACCTCTCTATGTCCCAGGGCCTAAGCAGGAGAATCTGCTTTTCTAGGGCTTGGAACACACAACCTTGGGAAGCCTCTCAGACTTCACTTTGACTCCACAACTAGTTCTTTGGATCTGTATACACACGTAAGGAAACGGAGTAAGAAAGGTTTAGTCATATATGCTTGGGAGTCAGGCGGATCTGGGTTTCAGGTCTAGTTCTAACACTTGCCAGCTGACCCTCTCTAAGCCTTGTTTTCACTGTCTGTAAAAGAGGGATAGTAATATCAGATTTAATGGGCCTGGGATTTGGGAGAGAGGATATTTACTCATTCCATTAACCTTCAACCCATTCATTCATTCCTTAATCAATAATTATTTATTGAAGGTATACTAAGGCCCAGACGCTGTGCTGAGCGTTGGGATAATAATAACAACCACAACTGTAAATGTTTATTGAGGGCTTGTTATGTGCCAGGTACCGTGCTTAGCACTTTACCTGAATTCTCTTATCTTGCCATGATCATGTCTTCAAGTTCCATGAATGAATGAAAGAGAAAATAAAGATCCTGAAGGATGCTAGGATAACATAGTAGGCTGAATCGAAGGAGATGAAATAAAATAAGGAATAAAATTATTTAATATTTATATATTTATTAATATATATAATATAAACATATAAAATTATCCATCAAAATACCTGAAACCCACCATACAAGTACAAGTTGTAAAAAAAATGTGATTTCACAATTTCAG
Organism: Suricata suricatta; assembly: GCF_006229205.1. Lineage (NCBI taxonomy): Eukaryota > Metazoa > Chordata > Mammalia > Carnivora > Herpestidae > Suricata > Suricata suricatta. The sequence continues at coordinate 83,670,353 of NC_043711.1, read as the reverse complement.
ATGGGAAAGAGATAGTGTTACAGGTAGCTCTGAACTAAATTGAATCAACTGAATATAATGTGGATGCCCCACAATAAGTGTGGGCTTCATTAATAAACATGTAATATACAAACCCCAGGAGGCTTTGGTTCTGCTCTGTGAGGCAGGACATGGAGAGTGTTGGGATGGAGAGAGTAAGGGAGAAGCAAAGTCAAGGGTGAATCCTATGGTTTTTTTTTTTTTTGCTTGGGCAACTGAGTGGAAGGCATGCCATTTAACAACAACAAAAAAGGACACAAAAAGAGGAACAGATTTTGAGAGGAAGATGATGAGTTCAGTTTAGGACATGTCAGGTTTTAAGAACTCTTAAGACGTTAACTTTAAATAGGAAAAGCATAACTCGTTCATAAAATGATAAAAAGAAGAAAGGATACATGCACATGATAAGAGCAGGTTTGTTGATTGTGTAGTGGGAAGTCAAGTTTCATTCTGATGGCTTCTCATTTTTTTTAATGTTTATTTTTGAGAGAGAGAAAGAGCACACACAAGCTGGGGAGGGGCAGAGAGAGAGACAGAATCTGAAGACTCCAGGCTCTCAGCTGTCAGCCCAGAGCCCAATGCAGAGATCGAACTCACGGACAACGAGATCATGACCTGAGCCAAAGTCAGACACTCAACCAACTGAGCCGCCCAGGTGCCCCTGATGGCTTCTAATTTCTATTTTCTCTGTGAAATAGGAGATGAGGCCATCTGTTCAGAGGCCGTAGGAAGGGGTCAGAGTCAAGGTTTGAGGAATGTAGAAAAGGTTCCTATTATGGGTTTAATTGTACCGCTCAAAAAGATATGTTAAAGCCCTAACCCTCTACCTCTGACTATGACCTTGTTTGGCAAAAGGGTCTTTGCAGATGTAATCAAGTTAAGGTGAACCCAGTATGATTGGAGTTCTCTGAAGAGAAGAGACACAGAGACTGGCAGATAGGGAGAAGATCATATGATGACAGATGAAGAGATTGGAGTTATGCAGCTGTAAACCAAGAAACATCAAGGATTGTGGGCAACTGCCAGAAGCGTGGAAAAAGCAAGGAGAGATCCTCTGCTAGAGCCTTCAGATAGAGTATGGTCCTGCCAACACTTTGATTTTGGACTTCTAGCCTCTGGAGCTGTGAAACAATAATTTCCATTGTTTTAAACCAGCTGGTTTGTGTTGTTGTTGTTGTTGTTGTTGTTGTTGTTGTTATGGTAGACCCAGGAAGCTAATATAGTTATAAATATCAGTTCTGAAGATAGCAAGCCTGGTTGAGCATGAACAGAGGTTGGATATCATATTTGGTGGTACTAATATGCCCCTTGCATAATTTTCTTCAATAGGACTCAATAATCTGGATACGGTCATGGAATAAATGGACAATTACAGGGTTGGATTCTTTCTAAATGGACAGGATAGAAGGAATTTGAGCAAGGGAGTTGATATTGGTAAGAGAATAATTAAAGTGGTAGACCATAGGGTCTGAGCTAGATAGAAGATGTATATAGAGGAGAGAGTTGACAGACTATAAAGAAAGAAGATAAGAAAGCCTGGATTTTTCACTGGGGTAAAATGACAGGTGTCTTAGAAGTAATAAATGAAAACTGAAAGATAGGATGGTGAGAACACAGAATGGCATAAATTAAAAATTTCAGAATCAAAATTATTCTTGTGATAAAGCCCAGGAATTGTCCATGAGAGTGGGTGGCCAGACACTAAATAGTAATGGAACTATAATCATACAATACATAGCCTCTTGTGACTGGCTTTTTTATTTAGCATGTTTTCCAGGGTCATCCATATTGTAGCACTTATCAGGTAGTTCATTCCTTTTTATTGCTGAATAATAATCCATTTTCTGAATGTGCCACATTTTATTTATCCATTCATCAGTTAGTGAACATCTAGGTTGTTTCCATTTTTTGGCTATTATGATAATGAAGTGATGAACATTCATGTACAAGTTTTAGTGTGGACATATGTTTTAATTTTGACCTAGGAATGGAGTTAATGGGTCATATGGTAATTCTGTTTTCATTCCAATGAACATGAGTCAGCTAGACTGTTTTCCAGAACAACTGTACCATTTTACATTTCCATCAGTAATGTATGAGGGATCAAGTTTTTCCACATCTTTGCTAGCACTTTGTATCTATGTCTGCTTGATTATAGTCATCTAGTGGATATGAGAAGTGATATTGCGCATGCGTGTGTGTATGCATATTGCTTGTATTTCTCTAATGACTATTGATACTGATCATCTTTTCGTTAGCTTGCTGGCCATTAGTATATCTTCTTTGGAGAAATGTCTATTCAAATCCTTTGCCCATTTTTAATTGAGTGTTTATATTTTATTACTGAGTTGTAGGGTTCTTCATAAATTCTGGATAGAAGTCCCTTATCTCATATCTGATTTGCAAATATATTCTCCCATTCTGTATCTTTTTACTCTCTTTTTTCTTTCTTTCTTTTTTAAGTTTACTTATTGGTGCTGCTGGGTGGGTTAATTGGTTAAGTGTTCAACTCTTGGTTTTGGCTCAGGTCATGATCTCACCGTTCATGAGTTCAAGCCCTGCATCAGACTCTGCACTGATGCAGAGTCTGCTTGGGATTCTCTTTCTCCCTCTCTCTCTGCTTCTCTTCCTCTCTCTCTCTCTCTCTCTCTCTCTCTCTCAAAATTAATAAATAAGCTTAAAAAATAAAGTTATTTTGAGAGAGAGAGAGAGAGAGAGAGAGAGAGAGAGAGAGAATGACAATCCCAAGCAGGCTTGTGAGGAGTCCACCGTGGGGCTCAAACTCACAAACAGGGAGATCATGACCTGAGTTGAATGCCTAACCAACAGAGCCACCCAGGTGCCCCTCTTTTTTTTTTTTTTCAAGTTTATTTATTTTAAGAAAGAGTGTGTGTGTGTGTGTGTGTGTGTGCGTGTGCCTGTTGGAGAGAGACAGAGAGAGAAGGACAGAGAAAATTCCAAGCAGGTTCCACACTGACAGTGAGAAGCCCAAGTAGGGCTCTAACTCATGAATCATGAGATTATGAAGGAAGGTGAAATCAAGAGTTGGATGCTTAACTGATTGAGCCACCCAGGTGCCCCTCTACTTTCTTGATGATATTTTTGTAACACAAAATTTTAAATATTTATGCAGTCTAATTTATTTTTTCTTTTGTTATCCATGTTATTGATATTGCATTTGGGAAGGTTTTATTGAATGTAAGATCATGAAGATTTACTTTTTTTTCCCTAAGAGTTTTATAGTTTAGCTTTTACATTTGGGTCTATGATCCATTTTGAGTTAATTTTCCATATGGTGTGGGATAAGAGTCCAACTTTATTCTTTTGCATTGTTTTTTTTGTTTGTTAAATTGCAAATATGTATTATACTCCTTCCCCAACTGTAATATCTTTGAAGGCAATGACCAAGTTCTAGTTCTTTGTATTTTCTCTTTTTTAAATTAATTTATTTATTTTGAGAGAGAGAGTGCATATGCCAGTGGGGGAGGGGCAGAGAGAGGGAGAGAGAGAATCCCAAGCAGGCTCCACACTGTCAGCATGGCGCTCAGTGCAGGGCTTGTACTCATGAACTGTGAGATCACAGTCCAAGCTGAAATTAGGAGTTGGTTGCTTAACTGACTGAGCCACCTAGGTGCACCATAGTTCTTTGTATTTTCCGTAAAACCAATGAGTAAATATTTTTGCGGAATAAGATTTTGAGAGTGACATGAATATTTTTATTTCAATTTTATTTTATTTTATTATTTTTAAAATGTTTATTTGTTTATTTTGAGAGAGAGAGTGAGAGAGCCCATGCATGCAAGTGGGGGAGGAGCAGAGAGAAGGGGAGAGAGAGAATCCCAAGCTGTGCTGTCAGGCTGAATCCCAAGCTGGCTCTGTGCTGACAGGGCAGAACTGTGAGATTATGACCTGAGCTGAAATCAAGAGTCAGATGCTTAACCAACTGAGCCACCCAGGTGCCCTGAATGTCTGAATTTCAATGTGGAGCCTCTGAGGGGAAGTATAGGAACCCTGAGGGGTGAAAACAGTACACAGGAAGACGAAACATAGGGAGAGGGAGCTTTAGGAGAACAATGGAGATTTCTGAGGCTTCAGCCTATGGGTTTAGGGCACAAGTTGCTGCCAAGTCCTGGCAGTGGAAAGCAGCTAAGCAGCCCTGGGTAGGTGAAACCAAGGAGCAGAGGGAGGAGCGCTGTGAAGGGCCTTATGGAACCCTGCAATCTCCATGGGTTCCAAGATAGATAAACTTGTCCATATCCTCAGTCTGTTCCCAGAAAGTTCCTTCTACTTTCTGTCCTAACTGAAATTTGGTCCTCCTCTTTGAATATTACTTCTCCTGTAGCCTTCCTTCTCTGGGATGGTGCTTGTTCTTATTTTATACCTTGTGTATGTTAAGACTGACAGTTGAAAGAGTTTTCATCCACTTGCTTTCCAATACTACCTTCAATCCATTACCCCTCTACCTGCTGCTCCCTCATGGCTAATGCTGTATATTCATACTACTTCCAAACTCGTGGACACTCTCTGTCGTAGACTTTGGCCTCAGATACAGAATATGCCTCTTCATTCCAAATCCAGGCATCATCCTAGGTAACCTCAATGTTTGTATAGATGATGCCTAAAATGTAGGCCCTCAATTCTTTGAAGGCCTCCACCACAGGAATTTTTACCTCTCCTTTACTTTAGCTACTTTCTTCCCCAGCCACCCCCTACATTTGGTCATCACTCAGAACAATTTTTACCCTAAACTTTAAATTTAAAAAGTCTGATGGGGCACCTGGGTTGGTTAAGTGTCTAACTTCAGCTGAGGTCATGATCTCGCAGTTCACGAGTTCGAGCCCTCTGTCAAGCTCTGTGCGTACAGCTCAGAGCCTGGAGCCCTCTCCAGATTCTGTGTCTTTCTCTGCTCCTCCCTTGCTCACTCGCGCTCTCTCTCTCTCTGTCTCTGTCTCTCTGTCTCTCTGTCTTTCTCTCTCTCTCTCTCTCTCTCTCTCTCCTCTCTCAGAAATAAATAAAACATTAAAAACAAATTTAAAAAAATCTCCTAGTGCCTGGGCGGCTCAGTCAGTTGAGCGTCTGACTCTTGATTTTGGCTCAGGTCATGATCCCAGAGTTGTGAGATTGACCTCCACAATGGGCTGCCTGTTAAGTATGGAGCCAGCTTGGGATTCTCTTCCTCTGTCCCTCTGCCCCCTTCTCTGCCTCTCTCCCAAATAAAATAAAATAAAATAATCTCACTGTCTGCAACTTCTTATCCTTTAACCTTTCACTGAGTTTTCTCATTATGTTTGCGTTTACTCATTTGTCCCCTCTTCTTTCCTAACAGCTTCTTTTTCTCTTTAAACCCTTCACTATACAGATTTCCTGGCCTATCACTTGAACTTTTTTCTTGAAAATATCATTACTTTCTTTGTGCTGATAATATCCATCCCATGACCTGGAAAAACCTTAATCCTTTACTGAATCCAGCTATCATCTGTCTCCTCTGCTAATCCCAGGCTGGCAGATGATTCTGAAGAAAAATCATATAGAAGTATATTGTTGCTATTAATGTTTTTGCTCTTAAATGTACAAGAATATTCACAGAAACACTGGTCATAAAAACAACAACAACAAAAAGGAAACAAATACCTGTCAACTGTATCATGTGATAGAACAGCTAATAAAAGGAAATGAACTGGATCCACATAGAGCAACATATATAGAATAAAAAAGAACTGTTGAGTGAACAAAAGGAAAGAGCAAAATATAACATAAGAATACTGTCAATTAGGGGCTCTTGGGTGGCTTAGCTGGTTAAGCATCAGCATCTGGCTTCGGCTCAGGTCATGATCTCACCCTCCGTGGGTTCGAGCCCCCCATCAGGCACTGTGCTGCCAGCTCAGCCTGGAGCCTGCTTCAGATTCTGTCTCCCCTTCTCTCTGCTCCTCCCCTATTCATGCTCTGTCTCTTAAAAATAAATAAAAGTTAAAAGAAATAAAAAAAGAATGCTGTCAATTAAGTTAAAAAAAGGAAAGAAAGAAAGGAAGAAAATCCACAGCAACCAGAATGATATAGTTTCTAAGGAAATACATGTGAAAGCATTAAAAAATATCTGAAGGTGAGGTGTGTGGGTAGTTCAGTTGGTTGAGCATCTGGCTGTTGACTTGGGCTCAGATCATGGTCTCATTGTTTGTGATTTAGAACCCTGCATCAGGCTCTGCTCTGGCAGCACAGAACCTGTTTAAGGATTCTGTCTCCCTCTCTCTCTGCACCTCCCCTGCTTCCTCAGAATAAATAAAAATAAACTTAAAGAAATATACAGAAGGATATTAAATTTTAGAGAGGGTGGAAAGGATTAGGATGCAAGGTGCTTATATAAGGAACTTTAGCTTTATGTGTAACATGCTAATTTTTAGAAAAAAGAATGTAAATCATATATCATCTTTTCATTTAAAATTAATTAACAAATTAAAATTTAAAAAATGAAGAGTTACCAGCCTCAGCTAGATCCTCCATGTTTCACTGACCCCTTTTTCTTTTGTTGTTGTTCTTCTTTTTTAATGTTTATTTATTTTGAGAGAGAGAGAGAGAGTGCAGGGGAGGGACAGAGAGAGAGGAGAGAGAGAATTCTAAGCAGGCTCCGCACTGTCAGCTCAGAGCCCTATGCGGGGCTTGATCTCACGATCATGACCTGAGCCAAAATCAAGAGTTGGATGCTCAACCCACTGAGCCACCCAGGCACCTTTCTTTTGTTCTTTATTAAACTTTAAACGTTCTCCACTCTTCTATAGTCTCCTACCATCTACATTCCTCTGAGTAGAAAATCTCTGCCCCCTAGTTTGCAGAATACCATCATAGAGGAAATTAAATATCAATCTTTTCAATTTTTTTCTCTTGTGACCAACATCTCAGCTCATCATCTCTTGTGTGAACTGTTTACTTGGCTTCTTTGCACAATTTTTGTATCGCATTTGCTCTTGAATCTGATTAACAAGAATGTTTCTTGCATCTCCTAAGTTTTTGTTTGTTTGTTTGTTTATTTATTTTGAAAGAGACAAAGACTGTGAGCAGGAGAGGGGTAGACAGAGGGGGAGAATCTCAAGCAGGCTCCATGCTATGAGCACAGAGCCTGAAATGGGACTTAAACTCCTGAGACCGTGAGATCATAACTTGAGTGAAACCCAAGAGTCAGATGCTCAACTGACCAGGTCACCCATGTGCCCCTCTCTTATCTCTTTTTAATATGAGATCCCACTTGTCCTAATGTACATGCCGGAGCATTACACCATTGTAATGCAACACTCAAGCTATGGATTTGAATGCAAAAAGCATTTTTATTTTGGCTTATAAAATCATTTGTGTGGAAAATTGATGAGGGAAATCTTCATATTCTATATAAAAACAAAACTAGGGGCGCCTGAGTGGCTCAGTCGGTTAAGTGCTCGACTTTGGCTCAGGTCATGATCTCACGGTTCGTGGGTTTGAGCCCCATGTTGGGCTCTGTGCTGACAGCTCAGAGCCTGGAGCCTGCTTTGGATTCTGTGTTCTCCTTCTTTCTCTGCCCCTCCCTTGCTTGTACTCTGTCTCTTCGTCTCTCAAAAATGAATAAATGTTAAAAATTAAACAAAACAAAACTAAACTAAACTTATATATAAAAATTATTAGTGTTTGGAGACTGTTAGTCTACTAATAGATCTTCTATTTTCACATTTATCCCTCTCTAATCCATTCTCTATATAGTAGACAATGTCAGCTTCTTAAACATGAGCAAGTTAACTCTCCCCTGCTTAATATCCTCCAAGCGTTCCAACTATACTTAGAATAAAATACAGACTTCATGTTGAAGTCGTTGCACAATTTAGCCTCTCCTATCTTAATGATCTTTTAAAATTAATTCAGATTAATTTTAATGCCACACTGGTTTTCTTTGGATTCTTTTTTTTAAAAATGTTTATTTATTTATTTTAAGAGAGAGAGAGAGAGAGAGAGCTTGAGCAGGGGAGGGGCAGAAAGATGGAGAGAGAGAATCTTAAGCAGGTTCCACACCCGGTTTGGAGCCCAACGTGGGGCTCAATCCCATGTCCCTGGGATCATGACCTGAGCTTAAATCAAGAGTGGAATGCTCAACTGACTGAGCTATCCAGGCGCTCCTTCTTTGGATTCTTTTTAAAAACATTTACAATTTTTTTATTTGAGAGAGAGAGAGTGAGAGAGAGAGAGAGAGAGCACGCGAGCATAAGCAGGGGACAGGGGCAGAGTGGGAGGGAGAGAGAATCCCAAGCAGGATCCAGGTGTCACTGCAGAGCCTGACATGAGGCTCAGACTCACTAACTGTGAGGTCATGACCTGAGCCAAAATCAAGAGTCATTCAACTGACTGAGCCACCAACACACATCCCCCTTTTAATAATTGAAGTATAGTTGACATATGCTATTATATTAGTTTCAAGTGTACAACATAGTGATTTGACAACTCTACATATTACTCAATGCTTACCATGATAAGTGTAGTCACTTATTACAATATTGTTACAATATTGTTTTTTAAGTGAATTTATTTATTTATTTTGAGAGAGAGAGAGAGAGAGAGACAGGGGTAGAGAGAGAATCCCAAGCAGGCTCCATACTGTCAGCGCAGAGTCTGACATGGGGCTTGAACTCACTAGCCTGAGATCATTAACTAGGCCAAAGTCAAGAGTTGGATGCTTAACTGACTGAGCAACCAAGGTGACCCACAGTACTTTTCATCTCTGTGACTCATTTCATACCTAGGATTTTTTAAATTTTTTTGGGGGGGAAGAGAGAGAGAGAGAGAGAGAGAGAGAGAGAGAGAGGAGAATGAGTGGGGGAGGGGCAGAGAGAAAGGGGTAACAGAGGATCTGAAGCAGGCTCAGTGCTGACAGCAGCAAGCCCAATGGCTATGAGTCCAATGCTGGGCTTGTACATGACCTCAGCCAAAGTCAGACACTCAACTGAGTCACCTAGGCGCCCCATAACTGGGATTTTTTACCTCTTAATTCCCTTCATTTTGACCCATCCCGCTCCCGCCCCCAAGGCAGCTACCAGTTTTCTGTATTTATAAGTCTGTTTCTGCTTTCTTATTTGTTTTGTTTTTAGATTCCACATATAAGCGAAATCATATGGTATTTGTTTTCCTCTGTCATACTATACTTAACATAATACCCCCTAGCTTTATTTATGTTGTTGAAAATGGTAAGATTTCAATCTTTTTTATGGCTGAGTAACATTTCATTGTCTATATCCTACATATATGTTGAATATATGAATATTCTTAATTCATCTATGGATAGACACTTAGGTTGCTTCCATATCTTGACTATTGTAAATAATGTTGCAATAAACATAGGGGTGCATATATCCTTTTGCATTAGTGTTTTTCTTTCGGGTAAATACCCAATTCTTTGGCTTCTTGAAATAAACCCTTATTCTTTCTTATGTCAGGACTCTTGTCCTGGAGTCTTCCTTCCCTCTCTCATTCCCCAATATTTGCTGATAAAATAGCATGTTTAAAGTTACTTCCCATGGCTAGCTCCTTCTCATTCTTTGGGTCTCAACTTACATGTCACCTCCTCAGAGAGGCCTTACCAGGCCAACCTATCTAACGTGTAATTTCCCATGATATTCTCAAGTTTAGCTCTTTGTTGCCTTCAAAGTACTTCCCACAATTTTTAATTATTTTCTTTTTTCATTGGTTTACTAGATTTTTGTGTGCCTCCACCAGTCTAGAGCTCCACCAAGCCATTATCCACACCTGTCTTTTAAATGACCAGCACAAGGTGAACGTTCACTGGGCCTTTGTTGACGGAATGAAAAGGAAGTCTTTTAGCATCCTGCCCCTCTGTTCCCAGTCAACCCCCGGAGCACCTACCTACAGCTCTCCTCCTCTACTGCTCTAGGGATACAGAGGAAGAGGTCCACCAGCCAAGGTCACTCTCTCCCATCTCCTCAAGAAACTCCTTGTATCCTTGATTCTTCTGTGTCTTCACCTTCACAATCACTGCCTATCAATATTCAAAGATGCTCACATTAAACAATCAACCAGCCAGAAACCCCAAAAGTTCTTTCTCTTCAGGCCTCGAGTCAGCCGGTGACTGCCCTGCTGACTCAGGACTCAGCTGAACACTCTCCAGAGTTCCTCTACAACAACTTCTCAGGCTGGTTTTTTTTTTGTTTTGTTTTGTTTTGCTTTTTTCTTTTTTTTCTTTTTTCTTTTTTTTTTTTTGAGGGGGGAGCTCTTCAATGCTGGGATTTCCCAAAGTTCTGTTTTATTTTTCAACCCCCCCAGTGAAAAGGGGAGGGATTCCCGGGGAAGAGTCTGGGAAGGCAGAAATCTGACAATGGGGCGCTGAGGAGTGAGGCTGGATGAGGGGGACGAAGTGGCTAAGAGAGAGCTATGAAAAGCCCAAGGCTATTGGTCACGGAGGACCGGTGCAGCGGAAAAGACCCGAGTCTCTATGACGTGTCGCTGGGGAAGACTGGGTAGAACGGCAGGTTGGCTCCAGGGCGGGGAAACGGCGCGCTCTGGAGCGCAGGAGCCTCTGTGCGCCTGCGCTGCCGTTGCCGGGCACCCGCGGGCGACAGGACAACTTAGATAAGGGGTGGGAGCACCGGAGACTCCGGAAGGCCACTCTTTACCCGGAAGTGGTTGCGGAGGAACATGGCGTTGCTGGTGCGAGTCCTTGTGAGTGAAGGAGTAATTCTCTGCGGTCGCCCCCGGGGTTGCAGTCGGAGAGGGCAGGGCGGGACAAACCGGAGGAGAGTGCAGGAGGGGAGCCTGTGTGGCAGCGAGGCTGCGCGGGCCCCTCTCTGCGGGGAAACCGAGGCAGCTTCCCCACTTTCCCCTACCCTCGGTTTAGTGGTGGCTTCCGTCTTTGGAGGAGGGAGAGAATGACATCGCACCTAAATTCGGCGAAGTTTGCGGTTCCTCAGTTATCTCTTGGGACCGCTTTCCCACAGGGAGAGGCAGCACGTGGGTGGGGGCACTGATTGGAGTTTTTGGGAGGCCTGGGTTCCTCTTTCTTTTCTGTCACTGATACCCAGTGTGACCTTGGACAAGTCACTTCCGGGCCTCAGAGTCCCGATGGGAGAAATGAGGACGTTAATCTGCAGTTCCTTCGGTTTCTGAGATTCTCTGGGTTTGTTTCCGAGATGAGTAAGGCAGTTCTTAACTGAACAGTTAAGTGGAATAATCCTACAGGTTATGAGATTGAAAGCTGGACTCATGCTCTTTCGAGCACAGTGTATGGCACACCATAGGTGTCCAGTAAATGTTTGTTGAAGGAATTAATGAAGTGAGGAAGGAATTACTAGACTTATTATTATTATTATTATTATTATTATTATTATTATTTTTGGTCTTTTATTTTTGAGAGTGAGAGATAGAGAGTGAGAGGGGAGGGGCTGAGAGAGAGGGAGACACAGAATCTGAAGCAGGCTCCATACTCTGAGCTGTCAGCGCAGAGCCCGACTCGGGGCTGGAACCCACTGAACGTGACCTGAGCCAAAGTCGGACGCTCAACCGACTGAGCCACCCAGGGACCCCAGAATTACTACTAGACTTCTTAGCACCCTTGTGGGAAACTACTGCCATTGTGATTCAGTCCTTATCCTTCTAGCATACTCTGACATCTGGGAATTCAAGGAGAAAAGAAAGTGGCAGCAGAAAAAGACTAGGATGATACAGAGCCTAGTTACTAATCATTGAGGGATGGGAAGGTTTATCATTTTAGCCAGTCTTTCAGAAATTGAGTCAAGGACATTGTTTTTCATAGCAGGCACTGCCCATTCCTGCCTCTGGCTATCTTGTGAGTTATTTACGCTATGCTTCTAATCTTTTTATATATGGTTTATAGGAACTGCAATTTAACTTCTTGTATTTCTTGTCAGACTAGCAAAGTGCAGTGCTCTCTATTCCTGCCCAGTAATAGTTTGAAGAATAGCTCATATAACCTACTGAAAGATTGACTTGGTGAAGTAATTGTTGATGCAGGGGGACAGAGAAATTGATTCAGAACTGAGAACTGCTGGAGAAATGGCAACTAGGATGTCCTAAGTTATTACATTTTAAAGATTGATATGTCAGGAAAAAGATGAAAAGTTTATTGGGCTATATGCCTGAAATGAACACCTTTATTTATCTTGGAAGTTAGGGCTTGCCTGATATATATTAAATTTTCTTGCCCCTGAGTGTGTGGACTGTTGCAGGTTTGTTTCTTCTTAGGTGGTAGCATCCATAGAAGCCACCTAATTGCCCTCTATTAGTCAGATTTTTTTTTTGTATTTATTTCTTTCTGCTCATCTTTTTAGATAAAAAGCAAGTTTAGGTAAGGAAAGTCACTTTTACTTTATACTATGATTCTTTTTTTTTTTTTCAATGTTTCTTATTTATTTTTGAGAGACAGAGAGAGGCAGCTCGAGCAGGGGAGGGTCAGCGAGAGGGGGAGACACAGAATCCAAAGCAGGCTCCAGGCTCTGAGCTGTCAGCACAGAACCTGATGCAGGGCTCGAACCCACGAACCGTGAAATCATGACCTGAGCCCAAACCGGACACTCAACCGACTGAGCCACCCAGGTGCCCCTACTATGATTCTTCAAAGGTTTCTTATTATATGATAAAATGTGCTGTGTGACAAAGCAATGGAATCTCCCCTAATACTAGCTGGAAGTGACGGTAAACATGAAAGCAGCAGGTATTTATTGATTATCTGTTCTGAAGAGGCATTTGGATTGGGTGCTGATGAATTCACAAATACAGGAAATCTACCTGTCTAGGAGTCTGAAGAGCCTTGGTTGAAAGTGTGGCTCTGTTACTTACCTTGAACAAGTCCCTTAACTTCTCTGAGCCTCAGATTTTCTTAATAATAAGTTTGATAGGGTTGATCAGAAAATCAGTTGATACAGGTGACATCTAAGTCTTTTTCTTCTCTTCCTTTTAGTTCAGCATCAGTTTTGAGAGTTTACTACCTTCTAGGAACTATCCAAGCGACTGAGGATGAAAAGCATAGACCTTTCTCTGAAGTTTGTCATCTGATAGAGACAGAAAAGAGAATTACTAGTATAGTATTTGAAATGCTGTGTTGGAAGTTTGTACCAGGTGCTGTAGGAACAAAGTAGAGACACACCTAAACCAGCTTGAGGATAAGCATCCATCAGGGAGTGATGCCTGAACTAAATGAGAGCATTAGAGAAGGGGAGAGAGAGCATAGAAGCCTTAGCTTATGCTACGAATGCCAGATAACCAAGGACTGTATGTGAATCTCTTTGCCTTGACTTGGGCACTTATGGGGAAATGGCGGGAGTCAGGGCCATGTGTCTTATGGTTAGGATTAGAGGCTTATCCTGAGGCAGAGGGGAGACTTTGAAATGTTTTAAGCAAGGGAAGATTTATTTTTAAAAGTTTTTTTCTCCAAATAATTTTTATTTTTGAATTTTATGTTATTCTTCAAATAATTTTCAAGTTGAAAACAACCCAATCTTCATTTTAAAGTTGCTCTCCTGCCTATAGTATAAGTCACTGAAGTACTTCTATTGGCTGAGACCCTGAGTCCTTCAAAAGGGGTTGAGGAGATGCATCATGGGTAAGCTGCAAAGGCACACTGAGGAGCTTTGAATGGTGTGCAACCTCAAGTGAACTGATAGCAGCTCAGTGTCTAGGCTGGTTTCCTGTGCTCCCCAGTTTGTGCCTGGTCCTGGAGTCTGGGTTTTAGGCCAAAGTTATGCACTCCCTGACCTTTTGGTACTTGTGCTGGAGATAGGCAGGTCCTCCATTAAAGCGATGCATACATATTGCTAGGAGTCATCTCTCATGCTGTAGATGGCATCTATTTCAAAGCTTCTGGTTTTAGAGCAAAAGAGTTAGTTTTTAAAGTTTTTTTTTTTGATATTTATTCTTTTTTATTTAAATTTTTAAAGTTAAAGAATAATCAACATGCAATAAGTTGCACCATTTAATTAACATTGGTATACACTTGAAAAGCTATCATCACAATAAAAATAACATATCTGTCACTCTCCAAAATTTCTTTGTACTCTTTTCCAGCCCCTTTCTCCTATTCTTCTTCCCTCCTGCAGCCACCACTGATGAGGGGAACACTTTAGTTTTTCTTTTTTTTTATTAAAAAAACTTTTTAAAATATTTATTTTCACCCGTGAGAGAGAGGCAGAATGTGAGAGGGGAAGGTGCAGAGAGAGAGAGAGGGAGAAGCAGAATCTGAAACTGGCTCCAGGATCTGAGCTGTCAGTTCAGAGCCTGACGTGGGGCTTGAACTCAAAAACTGTGAGATCATGACCTGAGCTGAAGTTGGACGCTTAACCAACTGAGCCATCCAGGTTCCCTGAGTGTCTTTTATCATTTTTAAATTGAAATTTATAAATTTCATTTTGAAGGTATAAAAAAAGTTAAAACTCATAGTAAAGATGTATACCTACCATGAGATTTTTGCTTTAATCTATCCCTGTAGCAGTAGTGGATGGATTAGTCAGAGTTGGCTGAAGTTCGGGTCCCAAAGTACAATCAGAACTACTCAAGTAATCCTGGAAGAAGTAGGAAGGCCTGTTTAAGAAGGGTGGGGGAAGTGTGGTTAGAGAGGAAGGGATGATTTCAACAAATATTGAGGAAACTGAGTCTGCAGGGCTTGGTGGAAGGTTAGATATTGAGAGTGGGGGGGGAGATGTCTAACAGTGAGTCTGCCTTGGATGACTGAGTTGGTACAGCAGTGTCCTTCATTGAGAACATCCAGTTGGAGATGGTGGTGTTTTGTTGTTTTTTGTTTGTTTGTTTTTAAGTAGGCTTCACACCCAACATGGAGCTTGAAGTCACCACCCTGAGATCAAGACCTGAGCTCAGATCAAGAGTTGGAGGCTTAACACACTGAGCCATCCAGGCGCCTCCAGGTTTTCTTTTTTTTTTTTTAAGCAGCTGGAGAGTTGGTGTTCAGGAGAGACTAAGCAAGCTGAGATATAGGTTGTAGTTGAAATAAGATGTTGAGATTTCCTGGGCAGTAATACTAATAGCTAATATTTACAGGGCACTTAGCATGTGGTAAGCACTCTTAAATACTGTATGTATGTGAATTTCCTTAATTCTTACAATACCCCTTTGAAAAGGTAGGCACTATTATTTTCCCCATTTTAAGATAAGAAATTTGAACCACAGAGAAGGGATATTCCTGAAATATTCTCATTAGTTTCCCGTTATTTTTTCCTTTTTTCCCCTCCTTTTCCAATAATGGGTTTAGGAAGGAAGAGGAAGCTGAAACACTGCTGTTGCTGGGGAGCTCCCACAGAGGAACTGGATATTTGAGAAGTGCAGTGGGACGTGTTTATGGCTTATGAGCTGTCCTGGGCGTTGGTGGTCATTTTTACTTTACTTTGATAGTAGTAGAAATTGCAGAAAGCCACTCTTGTACTTTAAAAAGAAATTGTAGTAAAATATACATAAGATAAAATGTACCATTTTAATTGTTTTTAACTGTACAGTTTAGAGCGGCATTAAGTACATTCACATTGTTGTGCTGCCTTCACACCATACTTCACAGAACTCTTTATCTCACAAAACTGAAGTTCTACCTAGTAAATAATCACCATGTCCCCCTCTTCTTAGTCCCAAACAGCCATCCTTCTTTCAGTCTGTATGATTTTGACTACTGTAGGTACCTTATAGAAGTGGAATCGTACGGTATTTGTTTTGTGACTGGTGTATTTCACTCAGCGTAATGTCTTCAAGGTTCTTCCATGTAGTATGTGTCAGAATTTCCTTCCCTTTTAAGGCTGAATAATATTCCATTGTATGTGTAAGCCACATTTTGTTTACCCATTCATTTGAGGACAGACACTTGGGTGGCTTCCACCTGTTGGCTAATATGAAATAGTGCTGCCAGTATTTATATCTTTTCTAGTCCCTGTTTTTACTTCGTTTGGGTATATATTCAGAAGTAGAATTATTGGATCATATGGTATATCCATGTTTAAGTTTTTGAGCAGTTGCCATTTTATTTTCCACAGTGGTTGCACCAGTTTCCATAACCACCAAGAAAGCATAAGGGCTTCAGTTTCTTCACATCTTTGCTAATGCTTATTCTTTTCTTTCTTTTTCTTCCTTTATAGTGGCCATCTTAATGGGTGTGAGGTGGTATCTCATTGTAGTTTTGATTTGCATTTCTCTAATGATTAATGATGTTGAGCATATTTTATATGCAAGTTGACTGTATATCTTTGGACAAATGTTTGTTTGAGTCCTTTGCCCATTTTTTTAATTGAGTTGTTTTTGTTGTTGTTGAGTTGTAGAAATTTATTTTTATATTCTGGATTCAGTTCCTTTTCACATCTATGATTTGCAAATAGTCTTTCCCATTCCAGGGGTTGTCTTTTTACTTTGTTGATAGTGTTCTTTGATGCACAAAAGTTTTTAATTTTGATGAAGTTCAGCTTAACTATTTTTTCTTTTGTTTCTTGGGCTTCGGTGTCATAGCCAAGAGATCATCATGAAATCTGATGTGCTGAAGTGTTCCCCTTAGGTTTTCTTCTTTTTAGGTCTTATGTTTAAGTCTTTGATCCATTTTGAGTTAATTTTTGTATATGGTATAAAGTTTTACTGTATTTTTAAAATTATTTTCCTCGTGTTTGCTCTGGGGATTACAATTAACATCTTGACTTATAACAATCTAGTTTGAGTGAATATCAACTTAATTTCAGTAAAATATAAGAACTTTGGGGCTCCTGGATGGCTCAGGTGGTTAAGTGTCTGAATTTAGCTCAGGTCATAATCTCATGGTTTTGTGGGTTTGAGCCCCTCATTGGGCTCTGCACTGAGAGCACAGATGGAGCCTGCTTCAGATTCTCTCTGTCCCTCCCTCCCTCCTCCCTGCCCACCCCCCTTTTGCACACACATGCACATACTTTCTCAAAAATAAATAAATAAATATTAAGAAAAATCCTTTGATTCCATTTAGCTCCATTCCTTTCTGACTCCCTTGTGCCATTAATGTCATTCAAATTATATATTTAAACATTTTAAAACATTGTGTGCTCATCAGCATAGATTTACAATTATTGCTTTATGTAGTTGACTTTTAAATTAAAAATAAAAATAGAAATAAAATAATTAAAAACAAAAAATATATACTTGTGCTGTATTTTTGTATTTATCTAAGTGGTTGCCTCTCTCAGTGCACTTTATTTCTTCATGTGGATTTGAGTTACAGAGTGTCAGGGGTCTCAGTGTAGCCTACAGTTCTCCTTTTAGTCTTTGCTGTAGAGCAGGTCTGCTGTTGATTTTCTCAATTTTTGCTTATCTAGAAAGTCTTAATTTTTCATCCCATTGCCTCTGTTCTCCATAGTTTCTGAGGAGAAATCAGCTATTAATGTTATCAGTCATCTCTTATACATGTTGAATAGCTTCTCTTGCTGCTTTCAAGATGCTGTGTCTTTGTTTTTCAATAGCTTGATTATGATACCTGTTTTTTTAATGCTTTTATTTTATCATATATTATTAAAAATTAAAAAAATTATATTTAAAAATGTGAGAGAGAGGCAGGGAAAATCAGAGAGGGGGGAGAGAGAGAATCCCAAGCAGGCTCTGTGCTGACAGCAGATAAAGGGCTTGAATTCATGAATTGTGAGCTCATGACCTGACCTGAAATCAAGAGTTGGATGCTTAACCAACTGAGCCTCTCATGTGCCCCTGTTTTATCTTATTTTTGAGAGAGAGAGAGTGAGAGAGCGGGCACTTACTTGCATGTGTACCCTATGAGCTGGGGAGGGGCAGAGAGAGAGGGAGACAGAGGGAGACAGGATCTGAAGCAGTCTCTGTGCTGACAGTAGAGGGCTCAATGTGGGGCTTGAACTCACCAACCGAACTCTGAGATCATGACCTGAGCCAAAGTTGGATACTTAACTGACGGAACCACTAAGGTGCCCAGGATACGTCTATTTATAGATCTCTCTGAATTTATGCTCTTGGAGTTAGTTGAACTTCTTGGATTTATAGACTGATGTTTTTCATCAAATTTGGGATATTTTCTGCCAGTATATCTTCAAATATTTTTTCTTTCCCTTCATTTCCTCTTGTCCGTCTGAGACTCTCATTATACATATATTTGTACATTTGATTTTATCCTGTAGGTCTCTGAGGCTGTGTTAACATTTTTCATTGTTTTTTTCTTTCTGTTCCTTAGTTTGGATAATCTTGGTTGACCTATTTTAAAGTCATTGATTTTCTCTTCTGCTCAAATCTGCTATTTATTTATAATTTAAAAAAATGTTTTACTTATTTTTAATGTTAAAAAAATTTTTTTATTTTTTTATTTTTGAGAGACAGAGAGAGATAGCATGAGCAGGGGAGGGTCAGAGAGAGAGGGAGACACAGAATCTGAAGCAGGCTCCAGGCTCTAAGCTGTCAGCACAGAGCCCAATGTGGGGCTCTAACCCTCAAACCATGAGATCACGACCTGAGCCGCAATTGGATGCTCAACCGACTGAGCCACCCACCTGCCCCTCAAATCTTCTGTTTAACCCCTTTAGTGGAATGTTCATTTTATTTATTCTTTTCAACACAAGAATTTGTTTTTTAAAAAATAGTTTCTCTGTTAATATTCTCTATTTTGTGAGAGAGCATTCCTATACTTTGATATATTTCTTCAGAATAATTTCATTTAGATATTAATTTAATTTATAATTTTTTTTTAACTTTTATTCATTTTTAAGAGAGAGAGAGAGAGAGAGAGAGAGAGAGAGAGAGAGTGTGTGTGAGTGGGGGAGGGGCAGAGAGAGAGAGGGAGACACAGAATTCAAAGCAGGCTCCAGGCTCTGAGCTGTCAGCACAGACCCCGTCGTGGACCTGAACCCACAAACGTTGAGATCATGAGCTGAGCCGAAGTCAGATGCCCAACCAACTGAGCCACCCATGTGCCCTTCCTTTTGATTTTAAACATTTAAAATAGCAGGTTTAGGGGTGCCTGGGTGGCTCAGTAGGTTAAGTGTCTGACTTCTGATTTTGGCTCAGGTCATGATCTTGTGGTTCATGGCATCGAGCCCTGTTCATGGCATCTGCGCTGACAGCATGGAGCCTGCTTGGGATTCTCTCTCTCCCTCTCCTGCTCCTGCTTTCTCACTCAAAATAAATAAACTTTAAGTAAAATAGGTTCATAGTCTTTGTCTAGTTTGTCTAACATCTGAGCTTCCTCAGGGACAGTTTCTGTAGATTTTTTTCCTTCTCTGTGTATAGACCACCCTTTTTTGTTTTTTACATGTTTCATACTGTATTTTTGGTTGAAAACTGGACATTTAAAATAATATAATGTGGCAATTCTGGAAATCAGGTCTGTCCTTTCCCATAGTTTGTTATTGTTTTTCTGTTTAGTGACTTTTCTGAATTAATTTTGTAAAGGTTGTATTCTTTGTTGTGTGGTCTCAGCTCAGTTAGCTTAGTGGTCAGGTAATGAGTAAGTCTTCTGGTTTTTGCTGAGGGACTCTGTGCACCTCTTGGGATACACCGTCAACATTCTGCCAGTCATTCAGCAGCCCTGGCTTAAACTTCACTTCCTGCTTGTGCAGAGCCTCAAGGTTAATCAGAGGTCTCAGGTCTTTCCTGTTCTTGAGCACAGCCCTGTGCATATGAGTGGCCTTCTGGTTCCCAGGGAAATATGTCAAACCTTTACAAAGCTCATTCCCTTGCTTTTCCTTTTAAGCTTCTTTTGTTAGCCTATTGGTTTCCCCAAGTATTATCCATTGCCTCAGGCAGCCATAAAGTTAAACAGTTGTTTTCAACCAATGCTCCTGGGGAACCGGCTTTAAGGACTATCAGCCCCATTCCAAAGTCTACTTTTTTTCGAGAGAGGACTAGTTCTTTTTAGTGACTGGTGCTGTTTAGAAACCAAGTCTGGATGCTAGATGTGGTCATTGCTTCCAGGACCTATCAGGACAGGGATAGGAAATGCATGTATGTATATATTTACATATGCAGACATCTATTTCTGTATTTGTCTATACATATTAAAAACCCATACCAATTACTTTAAATTCATCCTAGTACCACAGGGTTTATTGTACCCTTCTGCCTTTTCATATTTAACTCCTTTCTCTACTAGAAGCCTTAATGTATATAGTAATACATATATTTACTGATATGCTCAATCTTAGTATATTTATGAATATGCTCAAATCTTACCTGGGTGTAATCAATCTTTTAAAGCTCAGATTGGACACCCCCAACAAAGTGGGAGGAGGCAGAATATTCAGTAATGATGGAAGTGTTATGCCCAGATTTCAATATTGTCCCCCAAAACCAGAGACCGCCGGGGGAGACCGAGTCATGCATGTAAAAGCAAAGGGCTTTATTAAGCGCTTAGGCTCGCTGGGCCTAAGCTCGGTCTCACAGACTTCACCAGCGTAGTGGGTCCGCAGTGGATCCTGCTGAGAGCCCAAACAAAGGGAGGGTAGGGCTTTTATGGGTTTTAGGAAGGGAGAGTTACAGGAAATTGTGACACAGGTACAGAGATCCAATCATTATCGCCTAACAGCATTGGCAGTAACTTGAACTATACCCATTGCTTAGAGTGTTGTTACTTTTGGTGGGACCCAATCACAATATTTAGAGTATTAACCAATTATGTAGTGGGCCCAGGACCCTGGACCCTCACGTATGGTGTAACTAGCCTTAAGCAATAAGTGATTATCTATAGCTTCTATCTCTAGGCCTGCCCTTAGGAGTGTTAAGCATTTTAGTTGGCAGCTTCTGATTGGGTGTTACTAGGGTGGTCCCTGGTTGAGCATTCTGTGCCCTTTTATTGTCTAATGATTCTGGGAAACCGACACTTAGGCCTCCAAGGTCAGAGGGAAACTTGAAGCCTGTCATGGAGTCAGTTTGGTTCTGACCTGGGTCCTTACAGAAGGAATGGTTGAATATTCTTTGTTCCTCCTGTCTGTGTAAGTATCCTTTTGTAGCCCACCATTTTGTAACTTGCAGGACAGTTTGCTACAGTAGTGTTTATCCTCTGGACTATGGAATTGAATTAGTATCCATGGCACTCAGAGGACAGGAACCAGTGGACATTTATAGAGTAGATTTGGTGATTATGGTTGATCTTCATCGTTTTTAGATTCTGTATTTTTGAATTCAGTATACTTGCTAAGATTTATTTGTAATTCCAAACTTAATGTTTATGGCATTTTTACTGTCATTTATGGATATGTAAATGCAGAGGAGTGAAAAATTTGAGCTGCAACATTCAAGTCCTAGCTGAGATTGATATGCTGACTTCTTATTTTAGCACTTACACGGTAAGTAAGTATTGTTTTCACAGTCTATTTAATGCCATGGTTTTTGCATTTTTGTACTTGTTGGTGATTTCCCTGTTTAATAAGGCCCCTAAGTGTAGTATCTAGTGTTACTAAGTGCAAGGAGGCTGTGATGTTCTTTACAGAGAAAATTTATGTGCTAGATAAGTTTTGTTCAGGAGTGAGTTATAGTGCTATTGGCCATGAGTTCAATGTTAATGAGTCAATGTGTATCTATGAATAATAACATGTTTTTAAAGAGAAACATGCCAGGTTATATATTGATTGGTTGATGAAAATGTTGTGACCAGAGGCTTGTAGGAACCTAACCATATATTTCTTCTAGGAGCAATGATTCAGTGTGTTTGCTAACTCAGTGTTTGTGGTCACTTTATAAAACAAAACTATGGAGAATAGGAGAATAGACTGCCTGTAAAGCCTTTTCCAATTCATTAGTAAGCCAAGAAAAATATTATGTACAGTATCTTAAAAAACACATGCAGCAACAGCCTGGTCAGTGGACTGATTAAAGCTATAGTTGAAAAACTGGTCTGTCAGAATATTTTGAAATACAAATGTAAAATCACCTGCACTTAACAGTATGCCAAGGACATAAAAGCATGAAACCCATCTTTAAGATTTTGGTTTTGAAGTGTTGGTGAGGCAAAAAGACAGTAAAACAACTTCCCACTAAGGCAGTAATTCTAACCATCAGAAATGGCTATACATGTTTTCCTGAACTTGGAAGTTGAGGTTTGCTAATTGTTATAGGCTTGATATCTTAGTACCTGTAAGAGGGAGGTAAGGACTTCCACAGATTTTTATTTGTTCATTTATTTATTATAATTAAATTTTTTAAATTTAATTTTGAGAGAGAGAAAGAGAGCGAATAGGGGAGGGGCAGAGAGAGACAAAGACAGAATCAGAAGTAGGCTCCAGGCTTTAAGCTGTCAGCACAGAGCTGAACATGGGGCCTGAGCCCAACACAGGGCCTGAACCCATGCACTGTGAGATCATGACCTGAGCCTGAGTCGGATGCTTAACTGACTGAGCCACCCAGGCACCCCCACAGACATATTTATAAATGAAGTACTGGGAGAAGTAGAAAGAAAATGGACCAAACAGAATCAGTAGAACCAGTACCTGGAGTCTGGAGAGACTCTTTTAAAGACTATTTATTTTGAGAGAGAGACAGTGTGCAAGGTGGGAAGCGGCAGAGAGAGAGGGGGAGAGAGAATCCCAAGCAGACTTCGAACTGTCAGAGCAGAGCATGATGTGGGGCTCGAACTCACAAACCATGAGATCATGACTTGCGCTGAAACCAAGGGTCAGTTGCTTAACGGTCTGAGCCACACAGGTGCCCCTGGGGAGACTTTTTGAAGCTAATGAACTCATGGTTTGAATAAGAGGGAAGAAGAGAGTCCCAGAGGAACTAACTGGAAGGGAATTAGCTTGTATGGAGAGGAGTCGTAATTCCCAAACCAGAGAATCTGAGTCAGGTTTTGGAACTGCTGAATGGAGAATACAAGGCAGAGTATGTAAATATAAAGATGAGTCTAGATGGGTCTAGTTGGTAAAGATCAGGTATTGAAGTTTGATTAAAGTGGCACTTGGAGGCACTGCAAGCTTTTGAGAAAGGGAATTCCAGGTTCAAAACAATATTTTAAGAAAGTATTTCTTGCTTCTATGACAGTTTGCTGGTGGGAAGAGAAGCTTATATAATTCAGTAAGTTGTTAATAACAATAATGATGCTTTTGTGTGTGTTTTAGTGTTATAGAGGTGCTTTTACATATGATCTTTGGAACACTCCTGTGAGGTAGCTTTTATTATTCCCACTTTACATAGGGGAAAATGAAGGTCCAGAATGTTGAGTAGCTAGTTCAGGGTCACACAGCTATTTAATAACAGTCTTGGGATTCTAATACCCTTTCTGCCATACCTCAGTTTCAATTAAGGGTTTGGACAAGAACTGTTGTTGGATTGGAGAAGGAAAGAACAGAGCTGATTGCTTCTTTCTTCTAATAAGAACTGATTTAAAGTATTGGCATAAAACCAAGTAGAACCAAAATTACAGAGAAAACGTTTATTGATGTGGGGAAAAATATGATGAAATTCTTCAGAAGATCTTCCAAAGTTTGCATTGTTCCTAATTGTAATTTCCTCTTACTCCCCCTCTTTGGGCTTGAATCTGTAGGAAGTTTCATCTTATCCTATATTTACACTTTTTAGGAAAGGAATATCTAATGTTGAATGATTCTGGCAAACAATTCAGCATTAGTAAACAAAAAGCCAGTAACTGTCTCCCAACAGATCAGACCTCAGCGAAATGAAATATTTTGAAGCTTTACTTTTCATTTGAAAGATAAGGTGTTGTTGGTAGCGTATTAAAAAGTTATACAATTTTAAAAGTGTGAGATACTTTAGAAAGGCTCTCTAGGTTTAAAATACTGCATCTTTCTCCATGTACATTACCCCGTGCCTTCTTGCCTATTCATGAGGAAATGGAGATTCAGATTCAACTTAATATTTATTGAGTTGGACATGTTACAGGGTACATTTGTTGATTTTTCTTAAATCCTGAGGAGTAGGGATTTTTTTCTTTGTTTTATAGAAGAGGCAACAAAGGCTTGTAGCTTTCAGTGGAGCCAAGCGTCAAATCAGTGCTTTCTGATTTCAAGTACATGGCTCTTGCCACAATACTATACTGTGTTTTAAGACTAGTTCAGAGAGTGTTAGAAGATACGTTGTTGATATTCCTTTTACCCTTTCATCCCATAAATGAGCATGGATCCTGGAGTTGGGCTGTTTGGGTTCAGATCTTAACCCTGCCATTATATTAACTATGTGACCTTAGGAAATTACTTATTCTATGTATACCTCAGTCTCTTTATTTAAGTGGAATAATAGCAATATTCCTAGGTCATTGGAAGTGATTATGAGTTTTAAATGAGTTTATATATGTAAAGTACCTAGGAAAGTGCCTGTCACAGAGCAAATGCTCTTAAGTATTACTAATAATTGCTATAAGGAACCTGTGCATTGTAGATATTAAATTACTTGTAAAGATCATATTAGAATAGCTGAGTTAAAACTAGAATCCAGGTCTATGACTCCTAGAATTGTAGTTTATGTATATGTAGTTTATGGCAAAGTGTTTTTTTTTAATTTTTTAAAAACATTTATTTATTTTTGAGAGAGAGAGCGAGCGAGCAGGGGAGAGGAAGAGAGAGAGAGGGAGACACAGAATCCAAAGCAGGCTTTGGGCTCTGAGCTATCAGCACAGAGCTTTACCTGGGACTCAAACTCACAAGCCATGAGATCTTGACCTCAGCTGAAGTCCGATGCTTAACCTACTGAGCCACCCAGGAGCCCCGACGTAAAGTGTTTTTAAAACAATTTCATATCCAGCCCTCATTGTGGCTCTATAAGTTTTATATAGGTCAAATGAAAGAAATCCCTCAGACTTGGTGCCTAGAATAGACATCTCCAGTACTGTGTACATGAATGCCATTTATACAGTGAATGTATTTCAGGCTCATAATATAGAGTAGGCTTCTCATCGTGTAGCAAGATAGAACTCTTCCTTTCCCCAGCCTAGTCTTTCCCTTTGGCCCAGAGACCTTTCTGAGGTCAGTTTAATACCTGAGGGGGAAACTGAACTTCCGTCAGTAACTCTTAACAACCATTTAATCTCTCTCTTTTGTTTTGGAAATCAAATTGGCATAGTGTGTTTTCCTACCCTAAAAATGTCAGCCCTAATTTCTTTATCCTTTTGGGGATGATAGTAATTCCACACTGCTTACTATAAAGGGATTCTGTGAAGATCAAATAAATCAGTGTTTATGAAAAGGCATTGCAGATTCTCATTTAAGAATGATAATCTAATTGTAAAATGCCTGAAGTCTGCTTATTTTGTTACTCTCCTGAGAGGGAGTCCATGTCCCTCTGCTTGAGTCAGCCTTTACTAGAGTTATTTTAGTCCATGGATCAGAAATAGGCAGGGGTACATCTCTAAAGATAATGTATCCTTAGAGAGATGAGCACGAGGAAGCTTGTTCCTGGCCCTGTTTTGGAAGTTCGCCTTTCATGTACCCTGTTCTGGCAGAATTTCTAAACTTCCGCACTTAGAGTTGGATATAGATTCTTAACAGTCTTTTTTTTCTTTCTCTAGAGGAACCGGATTTCCCACTGGGTTCCAGTATGCAGCCGATTGGTACCTGTGTCTTCTACACAGGCACAGTGGGGCAGGGCTCTGTCTGGTACTTTCCAGGTAAGGTTTGTTGTTCCTTTGCTTGGTATGAAAACCTTAGTGTTTATTTGCAAATGTCATATATTTATAGATTAGCCAAACAAATTGTGTGATGGAAAAACCTCATGAGACCACTTCTGGGTCTCTGTGGTGCCAGCTCAGTTCTGATTCCTACAGTATGGTGTCTAGGGCGTTGCTTCTAAATACCCTAGCAGTGGAACTTAGCCTAGGATACCATGCTACAGTCTGATGATTTTTACTGTTTGGAATGTTTCCAGACATTCATCTCAGAGTTAACTGCAGTTTTCTTTTTGTAGCTACATTGTGCCACTTTTATTTGGGGTAAGAAATGTTTCTTCCTTTCTTTTTTTTTTCGTTTTATAAATACAGAATCCAAGGAACAATTATTTGGGGCCTTAGTTTACCATTGGCCACATGATTCATTACTTTGGACCCTCCTTGAGAGTATTTTCTCCTGATTTTTGTTAATTATACAAATAATTTAGTAATAAAGGAAATAAAAATCACCCATGACCTCAAATGTGAAAACATCTGGTTTTTTTCCAGTCGTGTGTGTGTGTGTGTGTGTATACTAATTTTTTCCGTAGATACCTTAACAAATATCCACAGAATTTTATTTTCTGGTGCCTTTTCACTTATTGGAGCAGACATTATTCATGTTAGATTGCATAATTACATTTTTTAATGGCTACATGTTATTCTATTTACTTAGGCTTTGTTTGATACTGAAATTATTTGCAATTTTTTTCACCTTTGTAGGTTTTAGTGTAGTTACCATTTCTTGACAGGTTAAAATTTTTTTACTTTATTAAAGATAAATTCCTAAGAGAGTATATCCAGGGTCAATGAGTATGAGCAGTTTCTCCAGAAGGTTGTTTAACTTACATTGCCATCAGCAATGTATATATAACTAACTTTCATTAACTTCCTCTAAGTTGGGTGTTGAAAAAAATTTTAAACTAACTGGGTAGAAAATGTTACCTTGGGGCATCTGTGTGGCTCAGTCGGTTAAGTGTCTGACTTCGGCTCAGGTCAGATCTCACGTTCATGGGTTCGAGCCCCGCATCGGGCTCTGTGCTGACAGCTAGCTCAGAGCCTGGAGCCTGCTTCCAGTTCTGTGTCTCCTTCTCTCTCTGCCCCTCCCCCTCTCAC
>NC_043711.1:83486346-83643537 GCF_006229205.1 Suricata suricatta | reverse complement strand
ACAAACTAAGATCATGACCTGAGCCAAAATCAAGAGTCTGATGCTTAACCAGCTAAGCCACCCAGGTACCCCATCATCTCTGTCTTTCCTAGACAAACTTTTAAAGTTCTGTCATATTTGAGGGTGCCTGAGTAGCTCGGTTGGTTAACCGTCTGACTTTGGCTCAGGTCATGATCTTGGAGTTCATGAGTTTGGGTGCCAAAATCAGGATTGGGCTTGCTGCTGTCAGCACAGAGCCCACTTTGGATCCTCTGTCTCCCCCACCTCTTGCTCCTCCCTCATTGTTTCTCTCTCTCTCTCTCAAAATAAATAAATAAACTTAAAAAAAACATTTTGAAGTTCTGTCATATTCTGATGAGTGTACTTAAAAATTTTTTTATTTTGAAATAATTTATACTTACAGAAAAGTTGTAAAAATAGTAGGGGAACGTTCCCATATACCCTTTGTCTAGCCTTCTCTAATGTTAAGAATCTTATATAACTATAGTGCAGTTACTGAAACCAGGAAATTAACATTGATAAAATGCTATTAACTAATGTATGCAACTTAGTTCAATTTTACTAGTCTTTTCTACTAATGTTCTTCTTTGGTTCTTCTATTTGGGTTTCTTATAATTAGGTTATGCATGTTTGGCAAAAGTGATGTTCCTTTTTTAGTGTATAATATCCGGGGGTATATGATGCCAGTGTGTCTTATTGCTGGTGATGTTGACTTTGATCACTTGATTATTAAATTGGTATCTGTCAGGTTTCCCTACTATGAAGTTACTATGTTCCCTTTTGTAATTAGTTTGTACCATGTGAGCAGATACTTAGACACTATGCAGCTATCTTGTTTCTCATCATACTTTTGCTCACTACTTTTAACACCCATCAATGGTTTTTTTAAAGATATATAACATTAATTAATTATTTTGAAAGTTGTGGCTTTCAAAAAAAAGCCACATTGCATTAAATTTACTGTGTTAACCATTTGAAGTATATAATTTAGTAGTGTAAAGTATATTCACATTGTCGTACAGTAGACTTCTTGAACTTTTTCATCTTGCTAAACTGAAATTCTGTACTTTTTGCACACTAATACTCCCGCACCCTACCCTTGGCAACCACATTTCTACTTTCTGTTTCTATGATTTTGACTGTTTTAGATATTACATATGGGTGGAATCATATAGTATTTGTCCTTTTGTGACTTATGTTGCTCAGCATAACGTCCTTAAGGTTCATCCATGTTGTAGCATGTGACAGGATTTCCTTCCCTTTTAAGGCTATATAATATTCCATTATATGTATATGCCACATTTGCTTTGTCCATTTTGATGGATATTTGGGTTGCTTCCACATCTTGGCTATTGTGCATAATGCTGTATTAATAATAGTATGCAAATATCTCTTCAAGATCCTGCTTTGGATTGTTTTGGATGTATACCCAGAAGTGAGATTGCTGCATCCTGTGGTAATTCTATTGATGGATCTTGACTGCAGTACTCATTATGGTGGTGTTTGTATAATGATCATTTTCTATTTCCATCATTACTACTCTATTTATTGCTTAGAATTGTGCTGTAAGGAAGAGGTGTCATTTCTCCATTTATTTATTCAATTATTTATGAGTATGAGCTCATGGATATTTATTTCCTTCTATGAGTTATAATTTATTATCCTATTATTTATTTTGTTGATCAGATTGTCCTAGGTTTGGCTATTAGGAACTCTTTCAAGTTCCTTTTCTACATGCTTTCATCATTTTTAAACATTCTTTATTTTTTAACATCACAAGATGTTTCAGGTTTATCTTGTATTTTCTTTGCTTTAGCTCTAGATTCAACAGTTTCTCTTAAGGAGCCCTGGCTCCTTTAATTAGAGAATGGTATTGGAATGTTTCGAAATCCATATCTTTGTACTAGGTGTGCATGAACATACGTTATTGACTCCTACTTAGGTTTTTGAAAGCAGCTTGATACAGGGGAAAGAAGATAGCCCTGAATATATGTTTAATCCCTTAATGAACTTTACTTCTTTGGGCCTAAGTGTCCTCATTTCTAAAATAGAAAAAAATACTACCAACCTTGCAAAGTTGTTGAGATGATGCAAGTAAAACATCAAGCATATGAGTGTTGGGCATATAGGAAGTCTTTAATAAATTGTAACTGCTGTTTTTGTTGCTATTTGTATGTTCATGCTACTTGGGTAAAGGGTAAATTTCATCCTTACTGTATGTATTGGAACAAAAGAATTAATTGTCCTGAAACTACCTTAAACAAGTTGCAAGCTCTCCCTGGTCTTAGTTTCCTCATCTATGAAATGAAAGGTTTTGGACTTGGTTCTCAGATTTCTTCCAGCTCAAGTGTTGTTATTCTGAGTTACTCCTTAGTTCTTGAATTGCTTTTTCTCCAAGCTAAACATTTTAGCCTTTCATTTTAATTCCTTTTAACCTTTCCACTAGGACCTCTTTGATCATTCCTGTGGTTGTTTTCTGGATCTTCTCCAGAATGTCCTTCTATTTAAAAAATAAATAAATAAAAAAAATCCTACCTAAGTTTTACTGAATGCCGACTCTATGCCCAGAATGATATTGAGCAATGGGACAGAAAATAAAAGAGGTATAAGATAGACTGTGCTTTGGTAGAGCTTACAAAGGATCAGATACATACACCCACTGTATTCCAGAATTGCTTGAGTCCTTTCCTCCTTTCCTTCCTTTTTTCTTTTCCCTCCTTCCTCTTCCCTTCCTTCTTCTCAGCCCCTTCCCTCTTCCCTCTCCTTTCCCTTCCCTTCTCCTTCCCTTCCCTTCCCCTTCCCTTACTCCTTCTGTTCCTTTCCCTTTCCCCTTCCCTTCTCCTTCTCTCCCCTTCCCCTCCCTCACCTTCCCTATCCCCTCCCCTTTTCCCTACTCTTCCTTCTTCCCTTTGCTTTTCCCTTCCCTTCCCTCCCCTCCCCTACTCTCCACTTTCCTTCTTCCTCCCCTTCCTTCCCCCCCTCCTCTTTTTTCCTTTTTAGATCAGGGATGTCTCTACTTTTAGAACCTTTCTGAAAGCAAAAATAAAAGTGAAATCTTATATTCATTTTAATGAGGGGCTGCCTGCAAAAGAGTTTTATCATTGGAGTTGTCTGGAGCAGGTCTTTGCATTTATGTTACACATTGCAGTCTGCTTATCTTTTTTTTTTTTTAATTAAAAAAATGTTTTGTTTATTTTTGATACAGAGAGAGACAGAGCATGAGAGGGGGAGGGGCAGAGAGAGAAGGAGACACAGAACTGGAAGCAGGAGGAAGCAGGCGGAAGCAGGCTCCAGGCTCCGAGCTAGCTGTCAGCACAGAGCCTGATGCGGGGCTCGAACCCACAAACATGAGATCTGACCTGAGCCAAAGTCGGAGGTTCAACCAACTGAGATACCCAGGCGCCCCAGCTTATCTTTTTTCACATTATTATATTTGGTTCTCAAAACAAATTTATGACAGGCAGAGCTGGGGCTTCTGACTCAGCGTTTTCTCATCTACTATATGTGCTTCCTCAACTTTGTTTTCTGACTCACCTTCTCTATCCTGCCCACTTCTTAAGGCTTTTCTGTGAAGTCTTTTTGGATGACTCTAGGTAATTCTTCTCTCCCTCCAAATTTCTCTTGTTTACACTGTTCATTACATACCTTTAGGCATTTTTGTACATTTTATTGAAGTATAATAAAAATACAGAAAAAGGCATAAATCGTATGTGTACAGATGAATTAATAATTACAAAGTGAACTAAATAGCACCCAGATCAAGAAATAGAACCCAAAAAGCTCCTTGATCCCCCAGTCATCACCCATAACCAAGTTTAACCAGTCTTCACTTTGAATATCATAAAATAGTTTTATCTTTTAAACAAACAGTATGTACTCTCTTGTTTTGCTTTCATTCCACTTTGTTTTAGAAATTCATCAATATTCTGTGTAGTTAGTTTATTCATTCTCATTGTGTGTGTGTTTGTGTGTGTGTGTGTGTGTGTGTGTGTGTGTGTTCTGTTGGGCAGTATGCTTAGAAGTTGAATTGCTGAGTCTTACTGAATGTATATACATTCAGCTTCTATAGATACAGCCAAATAATTTTTCAAAGTGATCGTACCATTTTACACCTCGACCAGAAGTGTGTGAGAGTTCTGGTTGTTCTGCAGCTTTGTTAACACTTGTGTGTGTGTATGTGTGTGTACACATTTAAAAAATTTTTTTTAATGTTTTATTTATTTTTGATACAGAGAGAGACAGAGCATGAGAGGGGGAGGGGCAGAGAGGGAAGGAGATACAGAACTGGAAGCAGGCTCCAGGCTCTGAGCTAGCTGTCAGCACAGAGCCTGACGCAGGGCTCGAACCCACGAACGTGAGATCTGACCTGAGCCGAAGTCGGAGACTTAGCCGACTGAGCCAGCCAGGCGCCCCAGTACACATTATCTTTACCCATTTTAAAATATGATACTTGGTTCTGTTTCTTGTGTAGTGAGTCTTCTTTCTGTTCTGTACAAGACTTGTCAGCTCTTCGAGGATAGAGATTGTCTGTATCCTAAAATTAGACGTAAAGCTGGCAGACTGTGGGCATTAACAAAGGTTTGGTGAGTGCAGCATGTATTCATGGCACCTATGTAGATAAGGACAAGAAGGAAGTAAATGACCATGTAAGAGGTTGGGTTTGTTCATTCAACAAATATTTGAGTGTTTCCCATATCTAACATGCTATACTTGATTCTGCTAATATACCTAATTTCTCCCCTCATGGATCTTTTTGGTAGTGGTGATAGAAAATAAGCAAGTTTCATGAATATATAATTTTACATTATCATGAGTACTATGAATGAAATGAACGGCTACTGCTATGATAGAGAATAATGAAAAGAAACTTTTTTTTAGATAAAATGGTCAGAGAAGGCCTCTATGAAAAAATGACATTTGAATATTTCAGAGTATTTTTTTCTTTTACAAAAGTTATTTATTGGTATCTTTTCAATTTAAATAAAGGAAAAAAATTGATGTCTTTAAAGGTCAAGGGAGTCGTTTTTGAGGGGCAAGTAAGTAAATCTGTGTATTTATAGATATGTGTAGGGATGGAGCAACTAGGTGTTATCCTTGGTACTAGGTACCTGGGTACTTCAGTGGTTCAAATAGTGTTAAATGTTAACTCAGGAATAATGGTTGGACAAAAATACAGCGGTTGGTGAGACAATCACACAAGGACTCCATAGGGTTACTCCTGGAGCTATGGGAGAAGGATCATATAATCTAATAGAAGAGAACTTGCTAGTTGAAATTGTTGTCAGTTGTGTTCTTTGAACCTGTTTTAAGTACTTTGTGTTCTAGATGGACCGTTACATTGATGTATGTGATGTAATGGGAGGTATTCTGTGTTTAGTCTGTTTTACAAAGCCTGATTAATGCCTGAGTTAAAGTGTAAGTATTCCTGGGGCTGACCAGAAGAATCCTACCTAATTTTTAATATCTTTATTTGGAAAGAAAAGTAAATGGTAATTCTTGATTAGAAATTCAATTTTTCCCTCATTAGGATTAAAGAAAAAACATCACTTTTATTTCCTGTGTCTCCTCTCTTCCTGGAATAAGCCAGAATTAAAGGGGTAACCCTCCTTCTCCCTCTCACCCCCTTTTTAGGTAAAGGTAATATAATACTACATTTCTGTAGGTTTCTTTCTAGAGATGCCCATATAACATTCATGTCTTAACCTATAATTTTATACGTATAAGTGTTTCCATGTTATCAGAAGTAATGAGCTTTAATGTAAAGCTCATTATGGGCTTTGGGTGGTAATGATGTGTCAGGGTAGGTTCGTCTGTTGTGACAAATGTGCCACTGCTGGGAGATGCTGATAGTGGAGGATGAGTGTGTAGAGTACGGGTTTATAGGAGCTCTCTGTATTTCCTCCTCAATTTGATGTGAAGCTAAAGCTGGGTTTTTTTTTTTTTTTAACTGATTTTATTTTAGAGAGAGAGGGAGACAGCATGAGCAGGGGAGGATCAGAGAGAGGGGGAGACACAAAATCTGAAGACAGGCTCCAGGCTCTGAGCTAGCTGTCAGCACAGAGCCTGATGTGGGGCTCGAACCCACGAACTGTGAGATCATGATCTGAGCTGAAGTCAGATGCTTAACCGACTGAGCCACCCAGGCGCCCCTAAAGCTGTTTTAAAAACTAAAGTCTATTTAAAAAATCTCAGGGACTACCTGATTTGCCATTGATGATTTTGCTGTAATTTAATTAACCATCTTATTGGAAATCTTATTGGATTCCCCCCCTCCCCTGCCCCAGTTTTCACTCTTGTGAAGAATGCTACTTTAAGGCTCCTTACTTGAAAAATTTTTCCCTTAGGAATTTATTTTCAACGCTATGTTTATTAGTCTTGATTTTAATACCGACCTAATAGTGTTATGGTGAGGATTAAATAAGGTAATACATCTAGGGCACTTAGCATAGTACCTGGCACATGATAGTTGTAAATAATGGTTATTTTATTGCCAAAGTGCATCCAAATGCAGTGTGAACATAAAAGGGAGGCAGTTGATCTGAACAACAGTGATGTTGATGATGAGGGTGATGATGGAAGCTTCCAGTATTTATTATTTGTGAAAGGTACTTTACATGTGTTATCTTCTTTAATCCTCCCTCCAACTGAGGTTTAGTTGCTCATGGCCACCCAGCTTTAAGTGTCAGAAGCAGGTTTTAAACTTAAAATGGACTGTTAAAGAGTCTTTACTCCCCCATATACCATACTGCTGCTCATGTTTAGATAGGTATTTATTGCAGAATTAAAGGGGTAAGCCTCCTTTAATTCTCCTCCTCGAGTTCCTAGAATTGACTCAAGATTTACTTAGTTCCAGGCTTCCAGGACAGAATCCTTTAATTTATTCACATATCCAGGAGATGTTTATTGAATACATACCAGGTACCAGATACTATTTCAGTGCCCATCTTGGATTCTTTTGGTGATCACATTACCAGGAGCTAGGTTAAACAAGGTTAGAAAGATTCTATAGTCTTTCCTTCGAAGTATCTCTACTCAGATTAACTAAGTGAATGCTCTCTATTGCTTACATTTTTTTTTTTTTAAATCCTCAGTGGCCCCAGATAAGCCAGGCCCTGGTATGTGGTGGATCAGAACAGATTCCTGGGATAGACGTACAGTGGAATAGGAAGTATCATACTGCGAATAAGGTGAGAATTATTAGTTCTTTCTGCATTTATAGACTGTTTTCACACAGGTATTCTTATTTGAATCTCAGCAAAATTGTTAGCTGGATGAGGCAAGGAATTTTATTGAATGCAGAAGGGTGAGGCGCAAGGAGGTGAACTGACTTACCCAAGGTCACAAGGATAAGGGACAGACCAACTGAATATTTGAATCTAAGACTTCTCTGATACTATGTCCTGTATTTCTTCCACTGTAGTGTCTTGCTTGGAAAATACATTTTTTAATTATTTATTTATTTATTTAAAAAAATTTTGGGGGGCGCCTAGGTGGCTCAGTTGGTTGAGCATCTGACTTTGGCTCAGGTCATGATCTTATAGTCCGTAGGTTCGAGCCCTGTGTCGGGCTCTGTGCTGACAGGTCAGAGCCTGGAGCCTGCTTTGATTCTGTGTCTCCCTCTCTCTCTCTGCCCCTCCCCTGCTCACTCTCTGTCTCTGTCTCTCACAATAAAATAAAGACTAAAAAAAAGTTTAGAAAAAAAATTTTTTTATGTCTTTATTTTGAGAAGTGTTATGTGCTGAGTCAGATGCTTAACTGACTGAGCTACTCAGGTGCCCCCGGAAAACACTTTAGAGAAGAAAGTTGTTACAGATTTTTTATGTTAAAAATAAAATAATATTTAAGTTTTGCAGACTTTCTTTCTTTCTTTTTTTTTTTTTTAAGAATTTTAATGTGTTTATTTTTAGAGAGCTGAGAGATTGGCAGAGGGGGAGAGAGAATCTCAAGCAGACTCCACATTCAGTGTGGAGCCTGGGATTATGACCTGAGCCGAAAGCAGTAATCAAATGTTCAACCAGTTAAGCCACCCAGGTGCCCCTGGAAAATTTCTTATTGATTATATAGCCTGCCTTCATTTGGGGAGGTTTAACATTAGAATAGGTTTTTCTTGGAGTTAATTTGCAAACTACAAGACTCATATATTCTATAGTTATTAATAAAATTTGTTATGCTAAATAGGAGTTTAGAAACATTTATTCAGTGCTTCCTTTGAGTGGTTATGATTTTGAATGACTTTGACTGCTTTCAGATAGTAGTTTTCTTTCCTTTTCCTGTTATGTCAAAAACATACAACATTCCTCTTCTTAGAAGTCTTCTTAGGGAGATGGGGGTCAAGATTTCCATAGAACTTTTATTCTGATAATCCAAATCTGTCATTTCCTAGACATAGGGTCAGTGAGGTGGTACTGAAATTTTGAGGACACCTGTTAGAGTTCCAGATATGTTTGCACTGAGTGATAAGATGCCCAGAAAAATGAGAATTAAAAATTCTAAGTGAAAAAAAAATAAAAGAAATCTAAGCAATAAAAATGCCCTTAGACCTAATGAGAAACAAAAACATTCTTTAAAAAAAATTGTTTTGCAACTAATTTTGTCCTCTTCTTTTGGATTAAATAGCTTTTTACTACCAAGGATTCCCGACAGCCTGTTGAGGAGAAGGTTGGTGCCTTCACGAAGATAATAGAAGCCATGGGATTTACAGGACCTTTGAAATACAGCAAATGGGTAAAGTCTTTTTAAGTTCTTCTCATTTTCTTTTTGGGCTTTGTGCTTTTTGCTCCTCATAGACGATTTTTTAAACCTTATGCTTTGCTTTTGTGAAATTCATGCATTATTTTGAGAACTTCAAAATGTGTTTTCCCCCTCTCCCTTCCCATTCTAAGTCAGATCTATGTCATATGCGGGGCTGAAATACTCCCTCTATACCTTGAACCTGATTCCTTAGTATCTCAGTTCGAGCTAAGACTGGGCTTTCCAGGCTCTTGCTACATGATATGCAATACAAATGAGTTCTAAGGAAGTAGATGGGCCAAATTTTCTGATGGGTAGCATTCTTAAGGAAATAATACTCTCTGATGAATCCATATTCATAGATAATTTTTTCATGAGGTCACTAGTGGTTTTTGTTAAGATTTTATTAATAAGCATGTTTCAAATTAACTAATCAATTCTGCAGTTTATTGTAATTTTTATTATGGATGGTTATTTGCTAGCTGTGTCATTCCTAGTCAGGTCTTGGCCTACCACGTTATCTGTTTCATAGTAATTGCTATATGTGAATGAATATCTTTGCTGCAGCAGATGCTTATTGCCCATGGGTTTTAATTTTTTTATTATTATTTTTTTCAAGTTTTTTACCAGCTTCGTAAAGCTATTCAGTTTATTTAATGAATAGTTTTTTTTCTTATTATAATTGTAATTAGTATATATCTTAGGAAGGAAATAAGAATTTACTAGGTACAGCCAAATATTACTATTGGGTTAAGATTTATGCCATGGGAAATCATGAAAAGTATATATGTATATTTTTTATTATTAATTTTTAAAATTTACATCCAAGTTAGCATATAATACAACAGTGATTTAAGAGTAGATTCCTTAATGCCCCTTAACCATTTAGCCCATCCCCTCTCCTACAACCCCTCCAGTAACCCTCTGTTTGTTCTCCATGTTTATGAGTCTCATATGTTTTTGCCCCCCCTCTCTGTTTTTATATTATTTTTGTTTCCCTTCCCTTATGTTTGTCTGTTTTGTATCTTAAAGTCTTCATATGAATGAAGTCATATGATATTTGTCTTTCTCTGACTAATTTCGCTTAGTGTGGTACCCTCTAGTTCCATCCGCGCAATGCCCACGGGTTTTTATAACAATGCCTGTAACTAATTAAAGTAATATAACATTAACTATTGAGTTTTTCTCAGCCTGTTTATCTCTGGATTCTAGTATTTCTCTCTACTTTTATAGCAGTAGTGCCTTTTAATGCTTTTCAAGGTTGTTAGAATGTTGGATAAACCTAATCAGTCCTAAATTATGTATTAATCAAAGCAAATCCACAGAAAGCAGTAGGGAGGACTTATGTAGAAAACATAGGTTTGTCCCAAATGATCAAATAATGCCAGTTATACCATTTTAACAGGATGGATTCAAATTAGCATTAGAATTTTATTATAGACATTATTTGTAGTTTCTTCTTGGAATGTCTGGTTCTCTTCCTAATAATTCTCACTGCAGCAAGTATAGGCTTCTCTATATCTCTCTTTTACATAAATTCTAAAAACCAAATGGTGATTTTACAAGCATATTTAAACTTTTTTTAAGTTTATTTGTTTTTGAGGGAGACAGAGACAGCACAAACCGGGAAGGGCAGGTAGGGAAGGGGGGATCCCAGGCGGGCTTTGCATCACCAGCACAGAACCCAATGTGGGCCTCAGACCCATGAAACCATGAGATCATGACCTGAGCTGAAACCAAGATCAGATGCTTAACTGACTGAGCCACCCAGGCGCCCCAAGCATTCTGTTTTTAAGGGCTTTGAAAAGTATAGAAGATAACACATAGCGGGGAGCCTAAGTGGCTCGGCTGGTTAAGTGTCGGACTTCAGCTCAGGTCATGATCTTGCGGTTGATGAGTTTGAGCCCCTGCATCAAACTCTGGCTCTGTGCAGACAACTGAGAGTCTGGAGCCTGCTTCAGATTCTGTGTCTCCCTTTCTCTCTGCCCTCTTGTCTCTCTCAAAAATAAACAAACATCAAAAAAAAAATTAAAAAGAATAAAAGAAGATAACACATATCCTAGGTAATAATGATGTTCTTGAGATCCTAAGACTATGAAATGCCTTGTTAATTATCAGTGAAATATTAGTTATATTCATTAAAGTTATCTTTTTTACATCTTAATTTTTTGGCAAATGATAATCATTGGTATATTTGGTAATGTTTTTAACAAGAATCTTTTCCCTTATTAAAAAAATGTGATTATGGCATTTGGATTTAAAAGCTAGTGTATTTTGTTTGAAAATTAGAAATTAATTAAAAGAGAAGGGAAATGAGAGCAGAAAGAAAGGGAAAAAAACCGGAAAATTTACTGTTTTATTTATTTCTTGATGGTTGAGTTCCACTTGGTTGCTTACCATTGTCTAGTCTGTTTTTTTATGATTCCAGAGGGAAAGTTGGCTACCATTTAGAGGATTACTAAATCATCAGGAAAATTTCTTCAATGTTGTAGTTTAAGTTAGCCTTTGATTTTTCTTGGTTCTTTTGTGACCTCAACACAGTGCTTAATATTTGCATTTTAAAGTCTTTGTGATGTGGCAGAGTCTACTTTCTGTAGCCTTTATTTTTTAATTTGTGACAGAAACATCAAAGCATGACATTCTAGTATAATGTAGGTGAGAAAACATAGGTATAACTTTCCATTTTGAAAGATTGCAAGCCTTTTTCAGCAAATGTTGACTCAGAAATCTATGGCTAGACCCTTGTATTGGACTGCCCTGGAAAGATTTTTTGAGTTTTGTGTTTTCATTTGTCTTTCATTAGGGAGAAAAATACTTGTTTGAGAGCAATATCAACTATCTTTCCTCCATTTTTTTTTTCTGTAACATTATCATGTATAGTTTCATTTTTCTTCTAGATTCATATTTAGGAATTTAAACATAGCTTTTCCTTACCTATTTGTCCTAAAATAACCATTCTTTTCCATTATCTTTATGTGGCAATATACAGATAAAACAAGGACGTTTACCAGGTTCAGCCACATGTCATAGAATAGGCTGTTTCCAGATTAGCATTAAGCCAAAAAATTATTTCTGTTCTGAAGGACACTGACAAACTGGATCGTATTCAGAAGTGGGCAGTGAGTTTTGTGAAGGCTTCAGAAAGAGTGTTGAATGAAGAGTGGTTGAAAGAAATTGAGATGCTTAGCCTGGAAAAGAGAAGACGTGATGATGGTTCTTCTCAGGTATTTGTAAAAAAATAAAAGAGAGAGAGAGACAGAGACAGAGAGACAGAGAGACAGAGACTCAATCTAACTAAGGTATTCCACTGGGCCGTAGATATTTCATGAATGTTGCATGAAGCAGATTTACATTCAATAAAGTAAAAATCTAACAAGAATTGTCCTTTAAGGGGATAGGTAACCTCACAAGATCATTGGACTTGTTTGAACAGTGGCCCAGATGGTTGACTGTGAATCAGGAATGTTGTGGAAGGAATTCCAGTGTGGAATAGAAGGTTCAAATGACTTCTGAGCCCCTCCAACTCTCACACAGCTGTTAGTGCAAACTTTTTACTACATTCATTTTTCATCTTGTAAGATGGTACAAGACGCCTCAGCCAGTGGGAGAGCGGATTTTCATTTCTTGAAGCTGTCTTAGGTGCTTGTGTTTTCATCAGGGACAGCAGTGAGGCCTTCCAAAGTTAGAATGACATAAACATGAAGTCATCTGAGAACCAGAACAGTCTCTATTAACAAGGTGGAATTTAGGCTGACCTACCTCTTTAACTTAAATTACTGTGTCAATCTTGAAGAAGTCCTTACCCCAAGTTATTTCCAGTCCCTCTGTGATGGTCTTAGGGGACTTGCTTTAGACATTTGTCCAGGAAAATGGCTTACCCAAGTATAAAGGCTTGGTTGGCTTCACTGCAAGAAAAGCGAGGAACTATAAAATACTCCTGATTGCCGTATTATGAGCACTGTGTAAATACACTGGCCTGCCTGCTGAGGTCTTCATTATTTGTGATGAAGGCTTTCTTCATGAACATGTGAGAGACAGCCTTCTCAAGGGATGACTTGGGACTTGGTGGCAAATCTGTCTTTCCTCAGGCAGAATAATTAATTAGAGAACTTTCTATATAAGAATCTGAAGGAAAATGCCGAGTTAAAAATCAAGAAATAAGCCATTAGGAATTTTACTTAAAATTGTAAATGTGTTGATATTTATATACCAGTACCCATATTTGACATGATAGTTTTTGCCATGTTTGCCATTTTGCTTTTATTTTTTCCAAGTTAAATTTTGCAGAAAAAAAATCCAGCCTATTTCTCCTTTCTTCCCTTTCATTCTCCACTGAGATAACTACTATTCTAAAGTTGGTTTTTGTCATCATCTTGTAAAATTCTGTTCTTTTACCACTCATATATTATTCATGAACAACATATATACGATTATCTTGTGTTCATAAACACTATATAAGTAGTATCTTACTTTTCAGCCTGTTTTTATTAGTCAACATTATGTTTTTGATTGGAGAGCTGATTTTCATCATTTCAATTGCTAATTAGCTTCACACTGTATAATTAAACTACAGCTTAACTATATTCCTCTACTAAAGACACTTATTTTAGCCTTTTCATAATAATAGTACCTTTTAAATTGTGCAGGAGTTCCTTGAGAAAGAGAAATCGAATTATTGGGTTACTAGTGTATGAACATTTTAACTGTATTTTTTAAAAACATTTCATTTTTAAGTAATCTGTACACCCAACTCACAACCCCAAGATCAAGACTCATATGCTCACTGACTTAGCCAGCCAGGTGCCCCATTAACTTACATTTATCATTTGTTAAATTATAGTTATCAGTTGTTATTTCAGTTTATATGTTTATCAGTAGAATTTAAAGGTTCAGTGTCATTTCCAATGCTTCATACTGTCCAGCTGTTTAATGTTTACAAATTAGATGGTGTGAAATGGTATTTTTAAATTTAATTTGCCTTCCTTTGGTTACCAATAAAGTTGTATGTCTTATGTTTACAGTAAAAAAAAAAAAAAAATATATATATATCTAAATGTAGTTGAAGTAGGCCCTAAGTTTGATGAAAGCAAGAGTTTTTGACTTCTTTGTTTACTGCTGTATTCCCAACATCCAAATCCATGTCAGGCACTG
This sequence comes from Suricata suricatta, assembly GCF_006229205.1. Lineage (NCBI taxonomy): Eukaryota > Metazoa > Chordata > Mammalia > Carnivora > Herpestidae > Suricata > Suricata suricatta. The sequence continues at coordinate 83,629,656 of NC_043711.1, read as the reverse complement.
AGTTAGATACTCAATAAATTATTTGTTGGCTGAAGTGAAGAGCTAACCAATGTCCTAAATCCTCTGTTTTGAAAATAGAAATAGGCCCTTCAAAGCCAAGAGATTAGGATAATGATACTAGGATATCATTAGTTTAATGATAGTATAGACCAGTACTTCCCAAAATATGTTTTCTGTCAAATACTTCTAAGAGCTGCAGATGTTAACAAAGTTAAATAGGCTTCTTTTTTAGCCTGTGGATATGGTGAATTACATCGATTGCTTTGTGAATGTTGAATCTGCTTTACATTCCAGGGATGAATCCCAGTTGGTCATGACTTATTGCCCTTTTGAAATATTGTTGAATTGGGGTATCTGGGTAGTTTAGTTGGTTGAATGTCCTATTCTAGATTTCAGCTCAGGTCATGATCCCAAGGTTGTGGAATTGAGCCCCGCATTGGGCTCTGCATTGATTGTGGAGCCTACTTAAGATTCTCTTTCTTTCCCTCTGCCCTCTCTCCCCTGCTTATGCTTTCTCTCTCTCTCTCTCTCTCCCTCTCAAAAATATATATTGCTGGATTTGGGGTGCCTGGCTGGCTTAGTTGGTAGAGTATGCATTTCCTGATTTCTGGGTTGACTTCAAGCCCCATATTGGATGTAAAGGTTACTTAAAAGTAAAAAAAATCTTTAAAAAATTGCTAAATTTGATTTGTTAATATTTTGTCGAGGATTTTTACATCTATGTTCATGAAGGCTGTGGTTTTATAGTTTTATTTTCTTCTAATGACTTTGGTTTAGATATCAGGGCAATATTGGCCTTAGAAGGAGCTAGAAAGTGTTCTTCCCTCCTGTTTTCCGGAAGAGTTTATGTAGATTTAGTATCTTTTTTTTTTAATGTGCATTTATTTTTGAGAGAGAGGGAGGAAAGCATGGGGTGGGGCAGAGAGAGAGGGAGACAGAGGATCCAAAGCGGGCTCTGCGCTGACAGCAGAGAGCCCGATGTGGGGTTTGAATTCACGAACCACGAGATCATGACCTGAGCTGAAGTCAGACCCTTAACCAACTGAGCCACCCAGGCAGGCACCCCTAGTATCAACATTGAGTGATGTTTAAAGTTTTTCTGAATATGTAGTGTTCTTTGGAGAAGGTGTTTTTTTCTTTTTTTTTTTTGTAACCACAAATCCCATTTCTTTAATAGATACAGGACTATTCATGTTATTTATTCTAGGGATTTTGGGTAGTGTGTTTTTCAAGGAATTTATCCATTTTCTCTGATAATCAAATCTATTGTCCTAAAGATGATCATAATATTCTCTTCATATCCTTCGGATATGTTGCAATATCCTCTTGATTCTTTTTTTCTTTATGTTTATTTTTTGAGAGAGAGTACACATGTGAGTGTGCAGGAAAGGGGCAGGGAGACAGGGAGACACAGAATATGAAACAGGCTCGGGGCTCAGTCTTGGGGCTCAAACTCGCAGGAACCTTGAGATCATGACCTGAACTGAAGTTGGATGCTTAACCAATTAAGCCACCCAGGAGCCCCTCCTTTCTGGTTCTTGATACTGCTAATTAAAAAAAAAATTTTTTTTTAATGTTTTATTTATTTTTGAGAGAGAGCAGGAGACAGTGTGAGCAGGGGAGGGTCAGAGAGAGAGGGAGACACAGAATCTGAAGACAGACTCCAGGCTCTGAGCTAGCTGTCAACACAGAATCTGATATGGGGCTTGAACCCACGAAGCATGAGATTGTGACCTGAGCCGAAGTCAGATGTCTAACCGACTGAGCCACCCAGGCGCCCCTTGATACTGCTAATTTTTATCTTTTCTTTTCTTGATCAATTCTACTTACGTTTTGTCAATTTTACTGATATTTTCAAGGAACCAGGTTATGCCTCTTTGATTTTCTGTGGTATTTTTCTGTTTCCAAGTTTATTGATCTCTGTTCTTTATTATATCTTTCTTTCTGCTTGCTTTTAGGTTTAATTTGCTCTTTTTTTTTTTTTTTTTTTTTTTTGGTCTTACCATGGGTTTGTTTAAATTGGCTTCTAATGCTGATTTATTTCCCCATGTAGATATGTCTGTTTTCCAGTTATCATATGTTTATTCTGTTTCCCTTTATATGAGCTTATACTCTGGAAGCCTTGAAAATGTGACAAATCTCAAATTAGCAAAGAAAAAATATCTTAATTATAATTTGAGACATAATCCTTCTTTAATTTATTCTAGGTATTTCTGCCATCAGAGACACTATTGTTTTGACTCTAGATTGTATAGAGAAATATGAGCATTATGTAACATTGGATATAGTATATTTTTGGTGACTTTGAACCTTAAAAACATAGCTTTACTAAAATTCTAGATTGTTTTTTTCTTCAGTTGCTGTTTCATTCTCAATTTGTGTAGATTATTTTAGTCTATATTTGCATTTGCAATTCTCTGTCATTTTAAGAAAAAGTAAGCTTCTATAAGCCTTTTGTGGATGGGCTAATTTATTTAATTCAAAGTCCTTAGAAATACTTCCTTACTTGAGCACTGAGTTGGTCTTCAGGCCTATAGTTCAACTCATAAAAGATCTTATTCTTCACTGTTAGATTTATTTTCATGAAGGTGTAATATACATATAGTAAAATAGAAAAATCTTTAAGTATACAGCTCAGTGAATAAATTAAAACCACCACTCAGATCAAGATTCTAAGAGAATTTTGGACGCCTGGGTAGCTCAGTTGGTTAAGCATAGGACTCTTGATTTCAGCTCAGGTCATGATCTTGCGGTTTGTGAGGTCAAGCTCTGCATCCGGCTGTCTGCTGTCGGCCAGATTCTCTGTCCCCTCTCTCTGTCGGCCCCTTCCCTGCTTGTGCTCTCTTTATCTCTCAAAAATAAACATTTAAAAAACATTTTTTTTAACTTACTGAGAGAATTCTTAGTGCTTTGGAGAATGGTAAACAGTTGATCCTTTTACTGTGTTTTATTTTGCATTCATTAAAAACCCTTACTTGTAAGCACAGTCTTCTTAATCAGCAAACTATAAAACTAGGGAAAATATAGAAAAAAAAATGACCCTTCCCCAAGGCATAAAAAAGACAGAATAGATAGTAGTGCTTCTGAGGAAAGATTGAAGGATTGAGGTTTTGTTTGTTTGTTTTTTGTTTTTGTTTTTGTTTTTTGGCTTGTTTGATTTTGGTCAGAAGAATGGATAATCTTTTAAAATAAAGGGTTTCAGATTATAAAGAGTTAATGTGAATGATCCTGAACAGTGGTATAGAGGCTCAAATGTGATGAAATGAATTTGAGTTAAAGGAGAGATTTCATTTAAATATTGGAAGAATCTTTTTGACATTTTGATGCTAAATCATAAATGTAAAAATTATGCGAAGTCTGTGAATGGTTGGCTTTAAGAAAAGAAAGAAAGAATTGATGTTGGTTAAGCTATTAAATTTGCCTAGAGACAGGTTTGGACTCATCATCCTAGTTGAACAAATATAAGATTTTGTGACTTACATCTGATAGCACTAGAACATCCACTTGGTCATATTTTGAGTTTGGTTTTATTTTTTTTTGTCTAGAAGATTAAGATTGCGGCCCTGCGCATGTATACTAGCTGTGTGGAGAAAACTGACTTCGAGGAATTCTTTCTAAGTAAGTTACTGTTTTTGATAGTTCTGAAAAGGAAAATGAATCTACTTTTCATGGGGTGCCTGGCTGGCTCAGTTGGTAGAGCATGTGACTTTTGGTCTTGAGTCCCACATTGGGTATAGAAGATTACTTAAAAATAAAATCTTTTTGGGGCGCCTGGGTGGCTCAGTCAGTTAAGTGTCCGGCTTTGGCTCAGGTCATGATCTCGCAGTTCGTGGGTTCGAGCCCCACATCGGGCTCTGTGCTGACAACTCAGAGCCTGGAGCCTGCTTTGGATTCTGTGTCCCCTCCCCTGCTCATGCTGTTTCTACCTCAATAATAAATAAAAAACAGAACAAAAAATTAAAAAAAAATAAAATCTTTTTAAAAAAATTTTACTTTTCATTTTTATAACTGTATCTTAGTAGACTAGGTTTTGAGTCTTTGGTGAAATAGTTTTTTCTGCACAAGGTATATAATAAAAGCTGCTTATTTTTCTCTTTTAATAGAATAAACAAGGGCCAAAAAAACCCACTCCCAATAAATAAGACATTTTAAAAAGTTTGAAAAAAGAAGAAACCTAAAAATTTGTCCACTACTTTGACATTTTTCTACACATATATCTTTTTATGTATGAGTACTCAAAGTAAACAAATCTTTTTCTACATTCTGGATGTTTTACTTAGCATTTTGATATGAAATGAGCTTTTTGCCAATCATTGCTCTTTTATTTCTAGTTTTTAATTGTTGTGGTTAACCCTGGCATATACCTAATGATTTTTTTTCTTTCTGTTGAGGATGATTGGGTCAAAAGGTACATAAGGAGGCTTAACCAACTGAGCCACCCACACACCCCTGGATTTTTCTTAAGTGGTTTTTGGAATACGTGTCCCCATTTATTTTTCATCAGATCTTTTCTAAAAAAATTTTTAATGTTTGTTTATTTTTGAGAGAGAGAGACAAGAGCATGAGTGGAGGAGGGGCGGAGAAAGAGGGAGTTACAGAACCTGAAGCAGGCTCCAGGGCACAGGGCCCCAACGTAGATCATGACATGAGCCAAAGTTGGATGCTTAACTGACAGCCACCCAGGCGCCCCTCAGCAGATATTTATTTATATATTTATTTATTTTTAACTGTTTATTTTTAGAGAGAGAATGTGCATGCACGAATGGGAGAGGGGTAGAGAGAGAGAAGGAGAGATAGAATCCCAGGCAGCCCTGTGCTTTTATTGCAGAGCCTGAGGTGGGGCTTGATCTCATGAGCCATAAGACATGACTTGAGCTGAAATCAAGGGTCAGATGCTGAACCAACTGAGCCATCTAAACTCCTCTCATCAGATCTTTTAAAAAAATTTTTTTTAACGTTTATTTATTTTGAGAGAGAGAGAGACAGAGAGACAGAGAGAGACAGAGAGAGACAGAGCGTGAGCAGGGGAGGGGCAGAGAGAGAGGGAGACAAAGAATCTGAAACAGGCTCCAAGCTCTGAGCTGTCAGCATAGGGCCTGATGTGGGGCTCAAACCCATGAGCAAGATCATGACCTGAGCCAAAGTCCGATGCTCAACCGACTGAGCCACCCAGGCGCCCCTTAACAGATCTTTTTAAAAGCTCATCCTCAGATATTTATTTAATATTTGATTTCAAAAGTAACTCATAAATTTTTATAATTATTTTGAAAGGATATTTATTGGCTATCTGTCTTAGCCAGTCCTCATTATTGAAGATTCTTGAGTTAATATTATAGATTGAATAATGAGATTATTAGTACATATTTAAGGTAACATACCATGTTTCAGTTTATTATATATTATAGACTACTTATAAAAACAAAAGTTTATAAAAAGTATTACCAATATATGCTAATAATTCACATTTACATGATATACTTTTACATGTGTCTCACTTAGGAGTTACAAAGCCTTGTATATAGAAAAGACTTGTATTCTTATTTTCATTTTTTTTCTTTTTAGAAACAGTTGAAATATAAAGAAACTACATAATTTCCTAAAATTGCTTAGCTAAGGCTTGATCCTGTGTTGCCTGTCTTAAAGGCCAGGAATTTTCCACTATAACATATGAATGAATGTAACTGTAAATTATAAATTGTAATCCATCTTAATTTTTTTGCCTTTTATGGTTTTTTAATGAGAACTCCTCTAGGAGACACTCTATTAGTATTGTAAACTGTTATTTATACATATTAGAGGACAAACACCTCAGTGAGCTTTGTTCCAGCTTTGCCTTTTGAAGTGTTACCTGGGGAGGCAGTACATTTTTCAGTGACACCCCACTTACTTAAGTTTTTTGTTTGTTTTTGGGTTTTTGTTTTGTTTTGTTTAGTTTATTTTTTTAAAAGTAGGCTGCATGCTCAATGTGGGGCTTGATTCATGATTTTGGATCGAGAGACAGATGGTCTACTGACTGAGCCAGCCAGGTGCCCCTTGATTAAGGATTTTTTGGACTCAGTTTGAGAATTGCTTTTTATTTATTTATTATTATTAATAAAAATGTTTTTTAATGTTTACTTTTGAGAGAGAGAGAGAGCAAGTGGGGGAGGGGCAGAGAGAGAAGGAGATGCAGAATCTGAAGCAGAGCCCAATGAAGGTCTGGAACCCACGGACTGCAAGATCATGACCTGAGCTGAAGTTGGATGCTTAACTGACTAAGCAACCCAGGCACCCTCATTCATTATTATTTTTAGTGTTTTATGTATTTTTGAGAGGGGACAGCAAGGGGCAGAGAGAGGGGGAGATCCAGAATCTGAAGCAGGTTCCAGGCTCCGAGCTGTCAGCACAGCACAGCTTAGCCTCCAACGTGGGGCTTGAATTCATGAACCGTGAGGTGTCAGGATGGCCGAGCGGGCTAAGGCGCCAGACTCATGAACCGTGAGATCATGATCTGGGCTGAAGTCAGTCGCTTAACAGACTGAGCCACCCAGGTGCCATGAGAATTGCCTTTTAGACTATAGCTTGTTCATTTGTATTATGTTCTATTGTGGTCCATCTTTGCCTTTGGGTAGATTAAATTTTAAAATCAAATCATAGTGGCTCCAAACTGGTAAGTGAATAAAAAAGGGAGCCAATCAGGTAAATACCATTTGGAGGCAGAGAAATATCAATGAAACAATGAGACTGCCTTTCTTGCATCTTCTTTTAAAACAATTTTTTTACATTATTTATTTTTGAGAGAGAGAGAGAGAGAGCGAGTGAGCATGAGCAGGAGAGAGGCAGAGAGAGAGACCAAGACACAGAATCTGAAGCAGTCTCCCAGCTTCGAGCTGTCAGCACAGAGCCTGACATGGGGCTCGAGCTCACAAATCGTGTGATCAGGACCAGAGGCAAAGTTGGACACTTGACCAACTGAGCCACCAGGTGCTCCTTGCATCTTCTAAAGAAGGATTCTGATGAGTAGTCCAGATAGGTTTGGGGTAAAGGAAGAGAATATATATATAACTTTTCAAGATTATACCTTTAAAGTGGCTGTTGCTCTCATGGATTTTTGGTATTTAAGGACTTGACTTTTAGAGTCCTGTAAGGACTTGACTTTTAGAGCCCTGAGCATTCAGTAATTTTTTAAAAGGATAGAGAGGCTTAGATAGCTCAATACTGTCATCTTCACTCTTCCAACAAAAGTGAAGCCAGTGTTAATTCACGAAGATTGTATAAGAATGAATTGTTCACTAACAGTGTGCTTGTGAATAAACAATAGGCCTATAATAGCCTATTGGATAGACCCTAATAAAATGTCCAAGTTATAGACTCTGTCATCTCAGAGCAGAGTGTCCAAAGGTCTTGATCCGGAGGTGTACCCACTGGGGATTCTGACTGGTAGGATAATTTTAACAGCCAGTCGCCTGTTGTCTTCAAGATGTTCTGACACTGTATGTCGTTTATGACATAAATGAGCATGCCTTCTGAGCAGGCAGTGGTTTGCTAACTGGTCTTTTGGAGATTAGTTCTGTTATGAAGAGCACTTTGGAGCAGAGGGGGCCAACCAGTAAAGTTTGTGTTTAATTCCTTCCATACTGTCTGAAAACTGCTTTGTTTTTAGCCCTTAAGAGACTTACTACCTTGGAGAGGAGGCTCCTTCATGAGTAAGTTCTGAGTCAGTGATTGAGGTTCATCATTTTATTGACACAGTCTTAAATAGTGACCTATTTAAGATATTTTAAACCCTCGTGTTTAAATAATTCACTGAGAAACAGCCGTAGTGAATATTTATTGAGTGCGTATTAACTATTAGCCATTTTGCTAAACGTTTTACAGGACTTATCTCATTTAGTCCTCACACATCCCTTTAAGGTGGGTTCTCTTGTTCTCCCCATTTTTATAGAGAAGACAGCTGAGGCATGAAGAAGGCTAAGTTTACCCAGAGTCACATAGCAAATCAGAGGTGGAGCCTAGGTTTTGAATCAGGAGGTCTGACTGTACAACCTGCATTAAACAAATAGCTGTGTTAATACTGCCACTCCATTGCAATAATGGATTACTAATTTTATACAACTTGCTACTGAGGAGGAAAGTACACAACCTCAGAAAATAATGCACTGAATGTATTTTGTTGCAAGAATGTGATTGTGGCAAAAGACAGTACCAGATTATAACTTTGAGGTGTTTAAACATAGTTCATTGAGCTACAGATCTGCTGTGCTTTTGTGTTGCTCATGGTCAGACATTCAGTGGTCTTGTTTTTTAGGGCTTTACTCTTTGGTTTCTCTTCTGACCCCAGTAGGTACAGGGAGTCAGTATGCCAGCTCTCTTCCCATCCTCAGCCCTGAGCCGACCCCCAGAACGGAAAATTGTGACCCAAGTCCAGCTGCTGGCCTGTCTGTCTGTCTTTGCTTTCCAGCCCAAGAACTGATTCCCTCTCTGAGAAAATTGGAAAGGCTCCTGGAGGCTGCCGAGGAGCTTTGATGTAGAGGTAGCAATTGAACAGATTGTCCTTTAGAAGCAGCCAAATTTCATTTTCCAGATTGAAAGACAGACTTCCAAGAAAACTTTTCTTTTTAATGTTTTGTTCTAGCATCCAAAAAAGATCCAACTTTAGATCTGGGCTTGAGAGTTTCTCATGGCTCTTCTTGTTCTAGGTGGAGGGTGGTTGGCCCACTCTCAGATGGCATGTGTCTTAATAGCTGTATGGTTGGCCAGGCCAGTCTTCACCTCCCTCCTGCTGGGTTCCAAGAGGAAGTCTACTTGACAACTGCTGGGCACCTCCCAGTACACTCACCAGAGTATTTTGGTGTCACTTTGTGACGGACTTGGACTTAAACTTCAGCTCAACCGCTAACTTGTTAATATTGTGGCTGCCCTCAAGTTACTTAGCTTTTTTGAGCCTCTAAAATGAGTATTAAAATACCTCCCTTCAGGGTTAAAGTGAGGATTAAGTGAGATAATTCTTGACATGACTAGTGGTAGACCTGGCAGGAAGTATGGGCCCTTAGGGAATGTTAGGTTCTGATTATAGTATTAGAGAAGGAGTTAGTGATTAAGACCATGGTGCTTGGAATCAAGCAGATCTGAGTTTAATGCCAGATGTTTCATTTCATAGCTGTGTGACCTTGGTGACTGTCATGATCTAAGAGTCCATTTTCTCACCTGAGAAATGAGGGTAATATTAATACCCATCTCATAGGCTTGGTAGGATTCATTGGGTTCATGCCTATAAGCACCAATTTTAATGTCTTACACACACAGTAAGCTTATAAGGAATTATAGCTCTTTATTATTATTGGTGGTATTAGTGTCCTTCACAGAGGTCCTGCCCTGTGTTTTCTCTCCTGCTGGCCCCTTCTTATTTTTTTAGAATTTTATATATGCTTTTTATTTATTTATTTATTTATTTATTTATTTATTTATTATTTTTATTTTATTTTATTTTTAAATATTTTTTTAATGTTTTTTAAATTTATTTTTGATACAGAGAGAGACAGAGCATGAGAGGGGGAGGGGTAGAGAGAGAAGGAGACACAGAACCGGAAGCAGGCTCCAGGCCCTGAGCTAGCTGTCAGCACAGAGCCTGATGTGGGGCTCGAACCCACAAACGTGAGATCTGACCTGAGCCGAAGTTGGAGGCTTAACCGACTGAGCCACCCAGGCTCCCCTTTTTATTTATGTTTGAGAGACGGAGAGAGACAGTGTGAATGGGGGGGGCGGTTAGAGAGAGAGAGGGAGACACAGAATCTGAAGCAGGCTCCAGGCTCTGAGCTAGTTGTCAGCACAGAACCTGACGTGGGGCTCGAACCCATGAACCGTGAGATCTTGACCTGAGCCGAAGCCAGACGCTTAACTGACTAAGCCACCCAGGCTCCCCCTGGCCCCTTTTTATTATCATTTAGTACATTGTATTCTTCATTGTTTGCTGCAAGGCAGAATACATCCCTTTTATCTTTAGTCATTGCTCCAAAAGACTGATTCTACCTGAAGGGCCCACATTCCCCACTGATACTCATTTTTCTTTGTCCTCTTGCTCTAGCTTTTCCCCTGTCATGTAACAGGGTGGGCACATTCAGCATTCAGTGGAGGACCTCTCATCTAGCCAGAGGCATTTCCTAGAGGTGTGAGAATTGAGAGGTTTGGATGTCTAAGTACTGACCTGAGTTTTGGTATCTTAAAGCCCAATTTTTGTCACTCCTGCATTGATGAATGGCCTTTCATTAGATATAATCTGCTTTCTTATTCAACTATAGTTCCCTAAAGCCCTGCTTCTTTCTCCTGGTCATTTATTTTGGATGAATCACTCAGGATCCCCATGTTCCTTGCACACTGGGTCTCCTTAAGGAAGACAGGAAAAAGGAACTAGAACAACTTAGACTCAATAGGGTCTAAAAGCCTGTACTTGATTGGGGTAGGCAAAATAGTGTCTTCCTAGCTTTCCAGAAGAATTGGAGGCCAGGAAGGGAAAATAACATGTAAGTTGGAAAGAACCATAGAGATCATCTAGGCCACAGTATATAAAGTGAGAAAACAGCCTCTGAGAAGAAAAGTGATTTGTCCAAGGCCACACAGCAAAGTGGTAACAGGACTGGAACTAGAGGGCTGGTTGTCTGACTGCATTCAATACTCTTTCAACTTAGTCCTATCCTGTGGTTCCACTGACCCTCCCTATGGTAGTATAATCAGCACTGTAACTGTAATATATTTTGGTAGAATGGATTCCTAACAATATTTAAAATATAGTCAGTATTTCTCCTCTGAACTGTCACATATTTATACTTTATTATTATCTTCTAGGGTGTCAGATGCCTGATACATTCAATTCATGGTTTCTTATAACTCTGCTTCATGTCTGGTAAGTGAGCAATTTCAGTGAAGTCACCAAATGTATTTTTTTTTTTTGAAACACTGCTGACTTGTAAGGTATAGCCTTCAGCATGGCTGAATATATGAAATGGCAGTTGTTCAGGCATTAAAAACTGTTCCTTTCATTTTAATAACTAGTGTCTTAAAGCACATTTTTATTAAAAGTCAAAGCATAGCCCCAGAAAGAAACTAATATTTGTAGACTTTTCTCAAAGAACACCTAACCCAGTGAACAATTCTATCAGTATCTCTTAGAGACTCTATGAGCTTGGATGGAAAGTTCTCTCCCTTGGCTGTTTTAGGAAAGTTCACATTTACGTAAAAGTGGTTTAAATTGTGAGAATCCGTGGTCATTTTCATTGCTGGTCATCAGAACTTATAACAAATTATAGCACTGACATTTACGCCTGTACCTCTAAAATGTGCATACAGGTTAGATTTGTGCCAGGTTTGTTACATGTAAAAATATTTAACACCTTAAACAGTATATTTTTTCTTCAGCTGCGAATTAAGTAGCCAAAAAAAATCAATTTTTCATCTAATGTTACAAGGTATTAAAGGTCAGAAGGATATAGGAGAGATGTTGAAGTGGGGGCTGGGGAATGCATTTATTGAACTGAACTGCCAGATCTCGGGAAAATAAATTCTGGAGAACTGAGTTCACTGCTTTGACCATAGTGAGTATCTGAGGAACGTGGGGAACGGTTGTCCTGTCAAAAGGACCCTTGTTTGAGGCCTTCAGCTGAGCTTTGCATCACAGGACGGAGTACTATATAAAGACTTTTTGGTTTTGATCACCTCTGAAATATTTCTCCTGAACTCACATAGTCACTGAGATTGGCTAAGGGGCATAAGGTGGCAATTTATTTTATGTTATTATTTTTTTTTCTAAGCGGGTTCTTCATTGAGTACACGCTATGTCCTGGGCAGTTTGCTGGGAACTAGCTGTGGTTCTCAAGAAGCCTACAGTCTAATGAGGAGATAAGACATTTAATTTCTTTTTCTTTTTCTAAATTTTTATTTGTTTATTTTGAGAGAGAGCGAGAGAGAGAGTGAGCGAACCCATGCAGGCACAGGGGAGGGGCAGAGAAAGAGAGAGAAAGAATCCCAAGCAGGCTTTGCACTTTTAGGACAAAGCCTGATGTGGGGCTCAATCCCATGCACCATGAGATCATGACCTGAGCTGAAATCAAGAGTTGGATACTCAACTGAGACACCCAGCAACTCGGGAGAAAAGATCTTTAAAATAGTCAGTGATAAATCAGAATGGCTAAGTTCTATAATAAATCTGACTAAGTAGTGCCTTTGGGATCACAGAGGAAGTTGAATCTTTCAAAACCTTTACTAGTTTTGCCTATTCTTTGAAATGTACCATGTCTTTTAGTCAAACTAAAACTACCTTCTGTCCGAATGGTGAAGTTAGGGAAAGGTTTAAGGAGGGAAGCTGGGTATCTTGAGAGGAAAACCATTTTTTCAGGAGGAGAGGGCTTCAGAGGTGGCACTGTAGAATTACTCACTGGAAAGGTGGGAGAGTTCAGAGGAGGCTAGGCTGTTCCCAGAGGAGCTCAAAGATAATATTCAGAGCTTGTATGAAAGGCTCTTTATTGCCCATATAGCTAGAGGTATCAGAATGTTAGAGGGAGTGGATGGCAAAATAAAATATATAATCCCTGTGACCACATCTCAAGGTCAATCCCTGACTAATAGTAGCCAGGAGAACCTTGAAACTACTTACAGTTCTTTCAAGATAGCCACTGTTTCCAGACATGCTCGCTGAGTCTTCCACGCTGAGGCTGGGCTCCTTTCTCAGAGGAGTGGGGAGTACTCCTACCAGTTAAGTAGGGGGAGGGAGGCTGTCTGCTTGAAATCTACACTTGGTCTCCCCTCCACCCTTTTTCTTTAGTTTTCACGATCTGCAGTCTTTAGTGGAATGAATTGGTAGCTTTCCAGTTTGAATCAACACACTCTTTTTTTTTCTTTTATTTATTTAGTTACTTTTTTAATAGTTTATTGTCAAATTGGTTTCCGTACAACACCCAGTGCTCTTCCCCATAAGTGCCCTCCTCCATCACCACCACCTCTTTTCCCCCTCCCCCTTCCCCTTCAACCCTCAGTTCATTTTCAGTATTCAACAGTCTCTCAAGTTTTGCGTCCCTCTCTCTCCCCAACTCTTTCCCTCTTCCCCTCCCCCTGGTCCTCCATTAGCTTTCTCCTGTTTTCCTGTTAGACGTATGAGTGCAAACATATGGTATCTGTCCTTCTCTGCCTGACTTATTTCGCTTAGCATGACACCCTCAAGGTCCATCCACTTTCCTACAAATGGCCATGTTTCATTCTTTCTCATTGCCATGTAGTACTCCATTGTATATACATACCACATCTTCTTGATCTCTCATCAGGTGATGAACATTTAGGCTTTTTCCATGTTTTGGCTATTGTTGACATTGCTGCTATGAACATTGGGGTACATGTGCTGAATCAACTCACTCTTATTGGGGACCCACTGAGTGTTAAGGACTGTGGGGCTTTGGCAAGAAGGGTATGACATGGTGTGCATCCTCTAGCAGATAGCAGGCAGGAAGAACAATTGCCTGTAATGGATGACAGTGAGAGAAGTGCTGTGCCCAAGGCACAAGCAGATACTCTGGAAGGACAAGGAGGTATAACTAAATCCAAATTGGGTAATGGTTGTGGAGGAGGGGCAGTATTGGATAAAGAGTGCTCTGTGGTAGAGATGACATCGAGATGTACCATGAAGGGTGGTAGAATTTCTGTCAGAGAAAAGGTGGGCATTTTAGGCTGAGGGAATATCAGGAACAATATCCAGGACATATGAGCAGAGACATGGAGTATTTGAGGACAGCCGGTTATCTGAAGTGTCTAGGGTAGGTTAATGGGGGAATTTAGTGGGAAAAGTTGCCATAAAGGTAGTTTGGGGCCCGCTTGTGCTGTTATCCTCTAAGAACAACTAGGGAAACTTTCTCTTCTAAGGGATAGGGGTGTTCGGAGGAGTAATGGATCCACTCTAAGTCTGTGAAGAAGCTGTGTTCTTCTAGCCCTGTTCTCTTAGCCTGAAGCTCTAAGAGGGTAACTGCAAGATAGCCAAATCCAGTATTAGAGGGCTCAGTGGACTTGCTACACATGTATAGGGTTGAAATAGCTCCTGTAGGTGCTAGTATGAAGGAAGGGTGGGGAGGCTTAGAAAGCAGTCATAAAAGTAGAAAGAATCTGCCCCATCCCCCAAGTGGGGGAAGAAAACCTCTAATAAACAAAATATCCTGGCAGTGGACTTTTCAGAAAGGTTGCTTAGGTTCCCAAGGGTGATGGCTCCCTGTTGGCTCTTAGAATAGGGACAGGATGTCTCACATTTTTGAGTTCCCCTGGAGGAGGTATTGATGATTCCCTTATCCTGTCTGCCTTCACTAGTTCCCAAGTTTTTCTGTATATTTCCAGTTTCTAGAGGGGCCTTATTAGTTGTCTACTCATGTGAACTTGTAGCAGCTGCAAGTCTTTGCCAAACAAGATTAGTAGTGACTGTAGCTGCTGAAAAATTGTCGAGAGAGGTTGCTGTCTAGCTTTCCTGCATCCAGATGTGGACTTGGTAAAAGCAGGCCTCCTCCTCTGTTCGCTGTCTTGGGCAGTGGCATTGCAATCCATTCAAGTGTCCATACCAGAAACTGGGGAGACCTTCTTCCCATACCCCCTTTTTCTAGTCAGTCACCAGTCACCCATTCAAACTTTTTGCTCATGACCATAGTAACAAAGGAGTTTTACTTTGCAACCCAGAACACACACATCTCTGATACTACAGTTTTGTAAAGCTTGTCCTTACAATGTCAGATAATCTCTGATATTTTCTATTCCATTTGAATTCATTTTAAAGAAAAAAAATTAAGATATTACCCATTAAATTGATTTTACTGTATTATAAGAAACAGTACCTGAAAACTGGTCTTTGGCCTCCAACCTCCATCTTCACATGCAATTGATCTTCTCAATACGAATTGAATCATCATGCATGTGCACACATGAGCGTGCCCGCGCGCACACACACACTCCCTAATATTCTCTCTACCTGAGGAACTCCTGTTTTCTCATGCAGTATCCAATCCGAGTATCATTTCTCTTTGAAACCTTGCCTTTTCTTTGAAAGTAAGAGTTAGTTCGTCTTCTGTGTTTCCTTAGTATTTTAGGGACTTCTATCATAGCACTCATCACATAACATTTTTATGTTTTATCCTATCAGTCTTCTTTGTGGATGGTGACTTTATTGAGAACAAGAATTATTTTCATCTTTTTGGAAAGATATGAAAATGAGATGTTTCTTCTCATAGTTCCATGTCTTAATCTTAGTTTATATCAATAAGTGTTCGTTAAATAAGTAATTGATGACCTCAGATCTGACTTGACTCGCACAGCATTTGGAAGGGTCCTGGCAACTGTCTTTTGGTTGGGTGAGAGTGGCAAAGCTCTGCTCCTACTTAAGTTTCTCTGGGTTGTTGCATGTATATAACAGGAATGTTGGCGTTACAATTGTTAGATATGTAGAGACTCCTCTTTTAAAATTTGTCATGGGGGGCGCTTGGGTGGCTCAGTCGATGAAGCATCCGACTTCAGCTCAGGTCATGATCTCAGTCTGTGAGTTTGAGTCCTGCATCAGGCTCTGTGCTGACAGCTCAGAGCCTGGAGCCTGCTTCAATTTTGTGTCTCCCTCTCTTTGAGACCCTCCCCCACTTGCACTCTGTCTCTCCTCTTAAAAATAAATAAATGTTGGGGTGCCTGAGTGGCTTGGTTGGTTAAGTACCTGACATCAGCTCAGGTCATGATCTCACGGTTCATGGGTTTGAGCTCTATGTCGGGCTCTATGCTGACAGCTCAGAGCCTGGAGCCTGCTTCAGATTCTGTGTCTCCCCTCTCTCTGCCCCTCACCCACTCGCACTCTGTCTCTATCTCCCTCTCAAATAAAGTAAAAACATTAAAAAAAAATTTCAAAATTTTCTAAAAAATGTTTTAAAAAATTGTCATGGAACACTAGTACCTTCTAGATGCAGAAGTTAATCTTAGACGGAATGGGATTGGGGTGCCTGGGTGGCTTAGTCGGTTGAGCGTCCGAATTCAGCTCAGGTCATGATCTCATGGTTTGTGGCTTTGAGCCCTGCGTCGGGCTAGCTCAGAGCCTGGAGCCTGGTTTCAGATTCTGTGTCTCCCTCTCTCTCTGACCCTTCCCTGCTCACGCTCTCTCTCTCTTTCTCAAAAATAAATAAAACATTAAAAAATTAAAAAAGAAGATGGAATGGGATAAATAAAATTAGAATATGTCTATGGTGGAGATAGAATGGGGAGGGAGTAAAACGCAGTTTATATTCTTATGTTTTATTTTTTAAATCAAAAAAAATTTTAATGTTTATTTTTGAGAGACAGCAAGAGAGACAGAGTGTGAGTGGGCAAGGGGTAGAGAGAGAGGGAGACACAGAATCTGAAGCAGGCTCCAGGATCCAAGCTGTCAGCACAGCGCCCGATGTGGGTCTCAAACTCACATACCGTTAGCTCATGACCTGAGCCGAAGTTGGACATTTAACTGACTGAGCCACCCCAGTGCCCTGCAGTTTGTATTTTATTTTATTTTATTTATTTATTTATTTCTATTTATTTTTAATGACTTTAGTTTGAGAGACAGAGCAGAGAGCAAGCAGGGGAGGGGCAGAGAGAGAGGGAGACACAGAATCTGAAGCAGGCTCCAGGCTCTGAGCTGTCAGCACAGAGCCTGATGAGAGGGTGGAACCTATGGACTGTGAGATCATGACCTGAGCCTAAGTTGGATGCTTAACCGACTGAGCCACCCAGGTGCCCCTGCAGTTTGTATTTTAAAGATTAGTATAGGGGCACCTTGGGGCTCATTGGTTAATCATCTGATTTTAGCTCAGGTCATGGTCTCATGGCTTGTGAGTTTGGGCCCCACATCACCTGTTTCAGATTCTGTCTCCATCCCTGCCCCTCCTCTGCTCTCCCTCCCTCTCTCTCCCTCTCTCTCCCTCTCTCTCTGTCTCTGTCTCTCTCTCTCTCATATATATATATATATATACAAACATTAAAATAATTTTTAAAGATTTTTTAAATTATATCATGATATAATAATTACTAAGCCCTTTACGTATATTATCTTTTACTTATTTACATGTATTATCTCACTCATTCTTATAACTACTTCATTCTTATTTTATATATGAGGGATCACAGGTTTAGAGAAATCAGAGAACTTGCCCAAAGAACTAGTTAGTACATGGTGAAGAGAAAATTCTAAGTGTGGGTCTGGCTAAGTCAACAGTGTTAAGTTGCTTTCCTCATTGGTAATTAAAACTACCAAATAACTAATTAAATACTTGCTTATTAATACTAATACTATTTAATATTTGTTAATACTATTTATTATTTAAAGTAACTGCTTAGGGGCGCCTGGGTGGCTCAGTTGGTTAAGTGTCCAGCTTTAGCTCAGGTCATGATCTCACGTTCGTGGGTTCGAGCCCCATGTCAGGCTCTGTGCTGACAGCTCAGAGCCTGGAGTCTGCTTCAAATTCTGTGTCTCCCTCTCTCTCTGGCCCTCCCCCACTTGTGTTCTGTCTCTCTATCAAAAATAAATAAATGTTAAACAATTTAAAAAAATAAAGTAACTGCTTATTTTTTTTAAGTTTATTTAGAGGGAGAGCAAGCGAGTGGTACAGGGGCAGAGAGAGAGAGAAAGAGAGAGTCCCAAGCTGGCTCTGAACTGTCTTGAATTCATGAAACTTGAGATCATAATCTGAGCTGAAATCAAGAGTTGGATGCTTAACCAACTGAGGTACCCAGGCACTCTGGTACCTGCTTATTATTAAACATAAATCCATAAAATTTTAGGGGTACCTGGCTGGCTCAATCCATGGAGCATACAACTCTTGATCTCAGTGTTTGTGAGTTCCAGTCCTCTCTTGGGTGTAGAGATTACTTTAAAAAGGGGGTGGTTTGAGTTCAGTCCTGAGTTGGGCTCTGCACTGACAGCGTGGAGCCTGCTTGGGATTTCTCTCTTCCTCTCTGCCCCTCCCTCACTTGCACAAGCTCGCACTGTCATAAATAAGTGTAAACATTAAAAAAATCTTAAATCCATAAAATTATCACATCTGTTCTCCAGTTGAACCTGCTCTCACAGGGCTTAGAGTGTGGGAGAGAGATACTAAACCATTAATAGAATACAGCTGGAATAGCATGATGAGAGGAAATGGCAGGGAGAAGAGGGGTGCATAATTTAGATGGGGGGATGGGTCACTAAGAGAGGGCTTCATTGAAGAGATGACGTTTCAACTGATGAGTAGAAGTTAGCAAGTCAAGGGTGGATGAGAAGCATTGCAAGTAAAGAGATCTAATGGTTCAATCTTTTTATCAACTGGGCCCTTTTTAAATATGAAATTCTATGCTCAGTCTCCATATATGAATAGATAGAGATTGCTGTTTGGGTTGAGGAAGTGGGAATGACCTGCTCACTCAGGTCTTCACAACGTGTGCACTGGTAAGGGACCCTAATGTAGGTCCGTGAAAACTCAGACCACAGTTTAAAAACCAGAGTTCAACCCTCTCCTTTTTACAGTGGAGAAACAATTTTGGCAGTTTTAAGGAATTGTTCACAGGCCTCTTCATCTGTAATGGGGGATCTGAGATCCAAATCTGAGGCTGATTGTTCCTTGGCTTCCTGCTTGAGTGTTGCCTTTCGGTGGTCAGGGAGATGGGGGGTTTCTTCCCATGAATATGAACAGCATAGCACTGATCATCAGTGATATGAAACTGTGTTTCTTGGTACTCGCTGTCTTTGTCCTGGGAGAGGCCACAAGTAGACCTGAGAACAGTTCAGGGTGATAAGTGCTATGTGTAGCAGACCTACAGATCTTATGGGAGCACAGGGGAGGGGGACTGCCTGTGGGGATGGCCAAGACAAGCAGTTGCATTGGCTTCCTGGGGTCTAGAACCAGAGGATGTGGGATCTTGAGGGGTTATTAGGAGGGTAAGAAGTAATTGTAAACTACGTTTTAAGATACTCCAAATGATTAAGATTGATAATTACTAGAGGAAGAAACAGGACAGAAGGGAAGCATTTTGTTATTTGTTTTTTACTTTTATTTTATTTTATTTTAAGTTTATTTTTTTTTAATGTTTATTTATTTTTGAGAGAGTGTGGAAGGGGCAGAGAGAGAGAGAGAGAGAGACACAGAATCCGAAGCAGGCTCCAGGCTCTGAGCTGTTAGCACAGAGCCCAATGTGGGGCTCGAACTCATGGACCATGAGATCATGACCTGAGCTGAAGTTCAACGCTTTACTGACTGAGCCATCCAGGTGCCCCATGTTTTTTTACTTTTATTTTATTTGAGAGAGAGATACCAAGCATGAGTTGGTGAGGGGAGTGGGGTAGAGAGAGAGAGAGAGAGAGAGAGAGAGAGACTGAATCTTAAGCAGGCTCCATGCCCAGCAAGGAGCCCAACTTCAGGCTCGATCCCGTAACTGAGATCATGACCTGAACCAAAATCAAGAGTTGGACGCTCAGTTAACTGACTGAGCCACCTAAGTGTCCCTGTTTTTATTTTTTTATTCTAAGGTGGGAAAAAACTGGAACATTTTTATAAGTCTGGGGGAAGAAGCCTCTGAGAAAGAAAAGAAGGAAGTAAATTGAGCGAGTAGGAAGGGGCTGGAAAACAGACTGGTCCCAGTCTTAGTCCAGCCAGAGAAATGCCTTGGCAGGTACTCCCAGCCTTTGCAAGAGGGCTCTTTAAAACTGCCACAGCAGTTTTGATGCAGCTGTAGGGCTTTCAAGCTCATGCTGAATTCCAGCAGCTTCAGACACTATATATGGTGAGCCCTGGCCATGTACACATCCTTTCTCTCCCTCCCCCAGCCAGTCACTCTGTTCACACATCCATGTAACGTTTTGCCCAAACCAAAGGCCTATGCAGCATCATTTTATTAACACTGCATAAACTAAAAGCACTGGTACCTGCTACCCAGAAGCTTGGTCTCTTGGATCTGACAGGCAGGCCACAGGCCGGGTGTAGTTCTTGGAGGAGGCTCACTGTCAGGTGAGATGGCTTCAGGAAGTGCCTTACCCAACTTGTCTGTTTGCCCTAGACTGTCCTGTGGCCCCCTTGCTCTCCACATAAAGGCTAGGCTTCATGGGGAGGGAGTTTAGGAAGCCAGGTGGAGATAGCCATGTACACAGCCCCAGGAAAGGGAAAGCATGCCAGCTCACAAATAAATAAACTCATTCATTAGCACACTGCTGAGGCTTGAGTGTGGGCATGTAGACTCCGCTTCCTTGGCCTCAGCTGATGGCAGAGTAAGGGAAACAAGCTACGTGAAAGTCCCCTTTGGGATTCCTTCATAGCAGCCAGAGTGACAGACCTGCCTTGAGTACCCACTAGTCTTCATTGAATTCCAAATTAGATCCACTCTGAGCAGCTTATAAACTACCATGAGGGAGAAAACAGGCCAAAACACAACTGGCATTGTCAGAAGGCCCAAACAGAGCAAGCAGGACAGGATACTCAGAGCTGCCAATTCATGGCAGGAGGTCAGCATCAAGAATAACAAGAATTCTCCCCTCCCAGATTTAGGCAGAGAGGAGGAAAGCATGGCTAGGACTGTTCCTTTGAACTCTACAAGGAGTGTCGCTGCCTTGTTCCTTGTCTGATCTAGCAGAGAGAGACTTCTGGAGCTGTGCAGTCACAGAATGGGGGAAACCAGCCGGTAGGGACACTGCCCTGGGAGACACTGTGGCTTAGGGGAAAGGGGGAGTTAAAGTTTCATTCCGGTTCTGCTCTTTTCACTGGGTAACCTTAAGTTACTTGAGTAACTGTAAACTACATTTTAAGACTCTCCAAGTAATTAAGGAAGGTGATCACTAAAGGGAGAAACAGAATGGAAGGGAAATTTTTAAAAAATTTTTTATTTTAAGATGGGGGAATACTGGAACATTTTATAAGCCTAGAGGTAGAAGCCTTGTTTTTTAAAAATTTTTTATTAAAAAACTTTTTTTTGATGTTTATTCACTTTTGAGAAAGTGCACGAGAGAGAACAAGCAGGGAAGGGGCAGAGAAAGAGGGAGACACAGATTCCAAAGCAGGCTCCAGGCTCTCAACTGTCAGCACAGAACCCAATGTGGGCCTCGAACCCACAAACTATGAGATCATGACCTGAGCCGAAGTTGAAAGCTTAACCAACTAAGCCACCCAGGCGCCCTAAGGAAGAAGCCTTTTTACTTCCGTCTCTTATTTCCTCAGAGCATGAGCGTTCTTTTTTTGTGAAATGAGAACAGTTAAACTAGATTGAAAGAGAGTGAATGCAAATGCATTTTTGAGTGACAAGTCTGATATTAAGGGGCGCCATCAGTGGCAGTAATCATTATTATTAATCAATAATTAATCATTATTAATATTTGCCTTAAGGTAAAATTTTTATCTTAGTCCTTTGTTTTGGAGACTCCTAGTGAGTGAGTCTTTTTCCCTTTTCTGCTGTCTCTATGCTTGCCTTTTAAGTGATAGTTGGGAACCAGGACCAGAGCTTGACCACTCCTTTTTTTCTTTACTTCGCTGACTGAGTTATTTGCTTTCCTTATATGTAAAGGATATTAGTATTATTTATGAGCCACAGATCACTGAGAGACGATAGGACTGTGAAGCTTAAAACCTCAATAATAAATTGTGGGTTTAAAAACATCATCAAACTTGGGAGGGGTAACTGGATTTGTGCCTAAACAGAGAGTAGTTTATATATAGACTAAGATTTGTTAAATAAATGATTAAATTATTTAATGACAAGAAGGTTCTTATTACTAAAGTCTCTCTTTGTAAAAAGATTTTTAAAAGTAAAAAGTTTTGGGCACCTGAGTGGCTGAGTTGGTTAAGCATCTAACTTTGGCTCAGGTCATGATCTCATAGTTCATGAGTTTGATCCCCTCATTGGGCTCTTTGCTGTCAGCACAGAGCCTGCTTTGGATCCTCTGTTCCTGCCCCTCCCCCCAACCTGTGTGCACATACTCTCTCTTTCAAAAAAGCCCCACATTTTTATAAAAGGTAAAAAAAAAATAAAAATAATCTATTCTTTAATTTTTTTTAAGTTTATATTAGAGAGAGAGGGAGCATGAGTGGGGTAGAGGCAGAGAGAGACAGAGACAGAATCTGAAGGAGGCTCCAGGCTCAAAACCATGAGCCATGAGATCATGACCTGAGCTGAAGTTGGATGCTTAACCAACTCAGCCACCCAGCTGCCCCTAAAAATAATCTATTTTTAGAGCAGTTTTAGGTTTGAGCAGAAGGTTATCTCTTTTTAAAATTTTGTTTACATTCTTAAGGGCAATTTTTATTATGTTTTATGTTTTAGCCGGGAGGTGCCACGCCCCCCCCCCCAACCTATCCTCTCTTCCACTTTCCCTGGAATGGAGCTCTGAAATTATGAAGTGAAATCAATAGCAAAATGTAATTTGGCTTCTCAACTTTTAATTTAAACATGTATTATGAGGAATGTGTCCATGATGGAAATTGAAGTAGAGCTGTCCTATTCTGTTACTTAAACCTAGTGTTCTTCGTTGTTGTGGAATATAGTTTCCATAGTGACTCAGAAATTACTGTTGTACAGTCAGAGCCTGTGACGGGTGCTGGCTTGGTTTTGTGGTGGGCACTAGGATCATCATGTCTTTTTCGTGTTTGTTTACCATTTTGGATTCCTTTTACTCATTGTCTTTTCAACTTTTACATTTTCTAGATGACTTGGGGGGTTCCTAGTGATGCTTAACTGTAATTTGCCAGGCTGTCTTCTTTGAGTTGCACTGAGTTGTTGAACCTCAATGGTTGTGCTATATTTGTGTGTGTGTGTGTGTGTGTGTGTGTGTGTGTGTGTGTGTGTATTTTCAATATATTTTTAGTTTCTTTCCTGTTAGGCTGCCAACAGTTTTTGTTGTTGTAGGTATGCTTGCGTCAAGTTAGCCAGTCTTCTTCTTCTGATAGGCTATTTCTAATGTGATGCTAGTTTTGAAACTATTACTGCCCTTCTGAAGATTAAATGGAAAATAGAGTGAATGGATTTATTAAAGGAGGCAGAAAAACAGTATAACTCTGGGACTAAAATTATCAGGGTCCACATCTCATCTATAAACCTAGTGGTTTGTAACTCTGAGCAGATTACTTCTCTCAGACTCATTTTCTTCAGTTATAAAGTCAGGGCAGGAGGAATACCAGCCTTGGACTACACCAAAAGAAAAATCTTTTGCATAGTGAAGGAAACTACCAACAAAATGAAAAGGCAACCTACTGAATGGGAGGGAGAAGATATTCACAAATGATCTGTCTGATAAGAGGTTAATGTCTAAAGTATAAAAAGAACTTCTATGACTAACACTCCCCCACAAATAAATAATCCAGTTAAAAATGGGCAGAGGAACTGAATAGACATTTTCCCAAAAGAGACATGCAGATGGCCAACAGACACATGGAGAGATGTTCAGCATCACTCATCATCAGGGCAGTGCAAATCAAAACTACAGTGAGATATCACTTTATATCTATGAGAATGGCTAGAATAAAAAAGACAAGAAATAGCAAGTGTTGGTGAGGCTGTGGAGAAAAAGGAACCCTCATTACTATTGGCAGGAATGTAAATTGGTACAGCCACTGTGGAAAACAGTATGGAGGTTCCTCAAAAAATTAAAAACAGAAATCCCATGTGAGTCAGTAATTCCACTACTGGATATTTACCCAAAAAAATGAAAACACAAATTTGAAATATATCAGCACCCCTGTGTTTATTGCAATATTATCTATAATAGCCGATATATGGAAGCAGCTGAAGTGTCATAAGTAGATGATTGGATAGAGAAGGTGTGGTATATATACATATATACCATACATATATATATACATATAGATATATATACACACATAAATATGCAATGGAATATTACTCAGCCATAAAAAGGATGAGATCTCGACAGTTTTCACAACAAGGATGGACCTAGAGGGTATTATGCTAATTGAATAAGTCAGAAAAAGACAAATACCATATGACTTCACTTATGTATGGAATCTAAAAAACCAAACAAATAAAAAGCAGAAATAGACTTATAAGTACACAGAACAAACTGATGGTTGCCAGAGGGGAGAGAGGTTAGGGGATGGGAAAAATGGCTGAGGGGGCAGTAGGAGATACAGGCTTCCAGTTTATGGAATGAGTAAGTCATGGAGATAAAAGGTACATCATAGAGAATATGGTCAGAATGGTATCATTTTGGATTGGTTGTGTGATGACAGGTGGTAGCTCCACTTGTGGTGAGCATAGCATAATTTACACTTTATGGTCTCAGAAAATCTGTGCCTTTTAAACCTCAGAGGGCAGGTGTATTAACAAACTACAGAATTTTCAAATAAATGAAGAATTCCATTACCTCACTACTACTGTTGATGAATTAGCCTCTGACGACACTTAAGCATCAAAACACAGTGTCTTTTCAGGTGAGGGGCTGACATGAGTGATTTGATTAACTCAAGAAAAATTTTATAGAAAAGGACTATTGAACTTTCCCGTTGATTTCTGCTTTGGAATATATTCTATACCATATAAAGTAACCAAGTCTTTTTCCATGACCTGTTTTCATTGTTATAAAGTGTTATTTCTTAGGCACTAACTGGGTTCAGAGGTTACAAATTTAAATCACAGCGTCAGCAAATCTCATGGTTGGAAAGGATGTTAAAGATCATCTAGTCAATTTGTCAGATAGCTGAGTTCTCACAAAGCATTTATTCACTCTTCAGAAGTTGACACATTCTAGGTCTTGGGCTTATTCATTCCATCATTCAAATCTTCAGAAACTTTTCCGCTCAAGAGTCATTGTCAGTGTTCAGTGTTGAGTGATTCTTTCTCCCTCTTGTAGCTTACCCTGTTGGTTCTGACTCTAACTCTTGGACAAATAGTCTAATTGCTTTTCTACAATGTTTAAGGCAACTCTTCTGTTTTTCTCCAGGTTATATATCTTCTGAGTTTTCGTCTCTTCCTCTTATCTCTTAAAATAAAATATTTAGGGGCACCTGGGTGGCTTAGCTGGTAGAGCGTCCAACTT
Source organism: Suricata suricatta (assembly GCF_006229205.1). Classification (NCBI taxonomy): domain Eukaryota; kingdom Metazoa; phylum Chordata; class Mammalia; order Carnivora; family Herpestidae; genus Suricata; species Suricata suricatta. The sequence goes on along the minus strand of NC_043711.1, from coordinate 83,604,647 downwards.
TGGCTCAGGTCATGATCTTGCAGTTGATGAGTTCAAGCCCCACATCGAGCTCAGTGCTATCAGCCTGTCAATGCAGAGCCCAATTTCAGATCCTCTGCCCCTTTCTTTCTGCCCCTCCCCTGCTTGTACTCTCCCCCTCCAAATTAATATTTAAAAAAAAAAACCATATATATATATATATATATATATATATATATATATATATATAAAATGATGTTCAAAACTATGAGTAGTATTCCAGGCAGAGGCTGACCTGTGCTGAATGGAACAAAAATCTCACTTTGCACATCAAAGATACTACATTTTCATTACTGTATCTAAAATCACATTAATTTGGGGGGCAACCTCATAATCACCTTGACTTCCTTTGAAGTCAGTTGTCAACTTAAGCCTATAAGGCTTTTTCACATGCAGATGGCATGACTCACCTATCTTGTATCACTAACAGTTCTTTTAGACCCAAGTGCAGGATGTTAGGTTTATCCCTGTTCAAATTCATTCTGTTAGGTTCAGCTCATTGAAACAATCTCTTGAAGTATTTTTAGTTCATGGTTGGGTCATCCAGCATATTTGTCTTCCTGCCCAGCTCCTTGTCATCTGAAAGTTTGATAAGTATGTTTTCTTTTCCACATCTTAGTTGTTAACAGAGATGTTGATGCAGGCCAGGCTGGAATCATTCCATTGTGTCATACTATTGCTAGTAGATTTTAACGGGCAGGATTGTCAGTTTAGATTGACTATTCCATAACTATAGCAGGAATTGTCTTTTGGTGAGTAGTCCAGTTGTAGTTGCTTAAAAACCTAAGTAAGAGATAATAGAAATAGGGATGTTCATTGAGATTAGGAACTAGTTTGGAAAGTTGACGACCCTGTTTATATTCTTGTATATAATTAAGTATATTGTCATATTTACCAATTAACAAAATAAAATATAATTCTTATATTCTTATGGAAGGTCTTAAGAAGAGAGCCTGATGGACTAGAGTCAGTGTGGTATAGGAGAAGCCCTAAACTTAGCTCAGAGATGTTTTATTCTCTTATTTATTTAGCAAATAAATACTAAGTATCTACTATACTTAAGCCCTTAGATATACAATGGTTAAAAAAAAATTCAGACTTGTTTGCCTTCAATGGAACTTACATTTTCATGGGGGAAATGATTTGACAATTAATTACATAGGTAAAATCATAATACTTTCTGTGATCTGTGTTCTAGGTAAATGCTGTTCATCAAACAATGCTAGTCATACATTTAAACACTTCTAGTAGCTCCATTTAAAAAAGTAAAAAGAAAATGTTATGAAATTAATTTTAATAGATTTTATTTAACACAATATATCTGAAATAATATTTTAACATGTAAGCAGTATAAACTACTTGAGATATTTGTAGTCTTTTTGTTGAACTAGATCTTTGAGATCTTAAACTTATATCCATGTCATTTGGAACTGATCACATTTAAAGTACTCAATAGCCACACGTAGCTAATAGCTTCTGTGTCGGACAGCACAGCATTTATAACCATCTTTACAGACTACTCTGTGGTATTGGACAAATTACTTCCTTCTTTAGGACTCCTGTTTTCATTCAGTAAAATGATGGATTTTGACTTGCCTATCTTCTAATTAAATGTCTGTCCCTTTCATGTATGAGAGTGCCTTCTGAGGTGCTCTAAATAATCTCTCTCTTGATCTGGGTATTGCTCACATGTCTATAAATAACATGTAAAAAATCCATCAAACTATATAAACTTAAGATTTGTGTGCTTTACAGTATCTATATTATACCTCGATAAAAGTGTTTTTTTAAAAAATAAGGTTATTTCCAGTTTTTTTAAATTCTGTTCTTTGCTAAAATTACTCATTGCACACGTATGATGTAAAAAACGCAAACAACCAGTTACTCTTTATGTCTTCTTCTCATCCAGGATGTGTCTAGTCCGAATGAAACAGGAAGGCAGGAGTGGGAAATACATGTGTCGTATCATAGTTCATTTTATGTGGGAGGATGTTGAGCAGCGTGGCAGAGTCATGGGGGTAAGTAAATGCTATCGGATTCTGGTCCTGGACAACTCCAATGAGGGGTTGCCTGACTTGAGGTGAAGTTTCATCTGTTCTAGAATGGCTTTTCTTGTAGGTTTCTGTATAATGCTGCCTAATGTCAAGTGGTAATTCAGCTAGAGTTGCTTCTGCCTCTGTGGAGACTGACATGCCATGGAAACTTTATTTATGTGTCACACATGATTCTGGTTTGTCAATGTGAGGACAACCTGTGTTTGGAAATGAATGTTAAGCCCAAATAATGGTGGTAGGAAGGAAGGGATGGATTTGTTGAATGGAGGAAATAAAATAATAATAAAATTTTAGGACACTGTGCCTTTGACACCAATTCAATGTTTGAACCGGTTCTCCTCTATATTAATTTTGATGGAAATACCTTGGCATTGGGCCTACAGCTTTCCTTAGGAACTGAAAAACAAGTCCTTGATCACTCACAACCTAGAATAATTCAGCATGGTATCTACTGAAAATGTACATTAGTATGTTTTATAATTAACCTGAGAAAGGAGGATATATAGTGTATATATAGCATAGAATGTAATGATAATAGAAAAATTACCCCCAAACATTAGAATATATAATGGTTATTGGTTATATAAAGAGTAATCTTTTCCTTTGTATATATTATGTATTTTTTTGTCTAAAGCATATTTTAATAGATTGTAATCTTTGTTTATTTCCCATTTCATTGCCTCCCAGTTTGGGACCATCTAAAGAAGAACTGTCAGATGGGTCAAAAAATGGGTTAATTTGTTTTTGTTTTTGTTTTTTTTTCATTACAAAGTTCTCCCAATGGACTAAGGAGTAAACAGAGTTTATATATGTATTCTATAAGTCATAGATGTTCATAGAATAAAAATCAAAGAGTATAATGCATTTAATGTACAAACAAGTATCTTTTCCCCAGGCCAACTCCCCCAAAGGAATCTTTGTTAAGAGTTGATGTGTAGCCTTCTGGTTGTTTTCTATACAAATGCAAATGTATAAATGTATATTCTTTTAACATGACACAGATGGGCTTCTACTACACACAGTTTTGCATCTTGGTTTTTTAACTTAATACATATTAGGTATGTTTTTACTTTACAATTATTTTTAAAATTCAAAATGTTTTAACTAAGACTGAAATCCCCTTAATCCTCATTCTCATTCCTGGCCAGTTATCTCCTTTCAAGAAGTAATCACTGTTTCCACCTTGGTGTATATCTTTTAAGGCTTTTTTCTGTGTAACTTCTTACATAGAATATGTAGTATTGGTTTTGTGATTTGTATATTTTATCATACATGATATTGTTCTCTATGTGCTAATATGTAATGAATATGTATTTAGTTCTTTTCACTCAACAATATGTCTTGGAGGTTTTCCATGCTGCATAGGAGTTAAGTGGGAAGTTGCCCCATGTTTTATTTGTTGTAATTATTTTCACACACTCTTTTGTGTCTGATGGTATCATGTGCTTAGTCTTTGTAAACTTGTGGTCTTTGAGACTAATCCATGGAAATGATGGTTGCCCATTGAGAGCATATTTCCAAATTCTCATGTCTTTGAAGGAACTGCATATATAGGAAGCACAGTGGACAGGGGTTTGTTTTTAGATATCTTCAATGACACTTACATGCCTTTCTCTGGGACAATAGAACATCGGCATTTCTGTTCATTCTAAGATGATAGCATATGTCAGAGTTTTAGCCGGTATCATCATCATCAAATTTGTTTGGGAGTCAGTGAGTATTGACTATCTTTATAATTGTGTTCTTTGGTTCCTTGTTCATGTGACTACACTTGCTGCTATCTTCGCTGCCCAGAGTGGCTCATCAGCCTTTAAGCTACTTGTGCGGCTTGGTGTTCCACAAGCCCTCAAGCACTTCCTCTGCAACGCTGTGGCAGCACACAGCGGACGTGGGTGGGCTGGTAGTTTCAGATCACTTAATGATAACCAGTGACACGCCCTGGCCAGCCAAGCCTTGGCTGTCTGCCGTGCAGTGACACAGTAGCTCTTCTATTAGTTAGCCTGTTTTTCTTATCACTATTGACTAAATCCTGCTGGACGTTGGACTGCTGGAGCCATGTGGGCCACAGCTGTCCACAATGTGAATAGCTTAATGAGCATAGGTTACTGACTCTTGAATTAAAGAAACCTTTTAGTTATTACCCTTCCACCATGAATTTCCTTTGGACCTCTTTATATAGCTCCATCACAGTCTCCAACACTTTGTACCTTCTCCTGTGTTACTTTATAATGTCACTTCTACTTGACTACATGCTTAATGATGGCAGGAGACCTGTCTTAACAACATTTTTTTACTTACATCATAAACATCAGATGAAAAAATACTTGTTGAAGGAGTGAATTGAAATTCTGTTTTAAAGCCAACTTATCAGATAGATGATACCTGATTGATTTGTTTCTAGTCTATATGTACATCAGTGCAGTCCTGCAGAAAGTAGTTTCTCCTTTCCCCCACTTCCCATTTTATCCAACCATTTTTCTTTCTGAGTTGTTCTAGATATGGTGGTGTCCTGTAGAGAAGTGTGTTAGATCAGTGTTTTTCACATATTTATGTGCCTGTAATCCACCTGAGAATCTTGTTAAAATACAGATTCTGGCTCAGTAGGTTGGGGTGAAGCCAGAGAGTCTGCGTTTCTAGAGAGCTTCAGGTGATGCCAGTGCCACAGGTGGAGCAGGATGAGGATGGGGCATCCACACTTGATGAGACTGATGCGCTGCCCACTGCGCTAAGGTGACGCAACCACACTTTAAATAGGTTTTCGATGATCCATAATATTCCCCAGGTACAGACTTGTAAATTCACCTGCCTGAAGAGAAATGCCAAGCCCTGGTTTAGTTACAAAGCCTATAAATTAAAAATGGTGATTTAAAAATAACAGGTTTGGAAGAGTTGGGGAATTACTATTATTGCCTTTCTGTTATAATGACTTGATTTTCGCCCCCTGACCACCCAACTCATGGTATAAACAGACAGACACCCTTTATACAGGCAAGAAAATGGTTTGTTAACCATTTCTCTGTTGTGACTGTGGTTTTATGCATAGAGGGTTTCTCGGTCTTCTGTGTGCGTACAGTCTAAAGAAATGGGAAAGTTAGGGACATGTGGTTGGAGAAAGTAGTGGGGAGCTAGTCTGGCCTTGTTCTGACCCTGGCTGCCAAGTCTTTCTTCCTCTGTGCTTCAGTTTCCTTAAAAAAAAGGTGGATTGTTGGGGTGCTTTGAGATCTTTGATTTTAAGGTGGTAATTTGTAAATCTTTCTCTGTGTAATTTGGCATCCCAGGTGTAAATCTTTAAGAAAACTCATATAAAAAGTAGAATTTATAAGATGATCAATGAAGTGGTGATTTTTTTACATGCCAAAGATTTCTTAGAGGCTGTTACTTTGAGTGGAGCCATTTGTGAATTAATGAGGAATCAGAAATTTGAATCAAGAACTCTCTTGAAATTAGAATTGCAGTCTCATTTGGTGAGGACATTTTCATTAAAAAATTTTTGTTTTTTATCGCCTTTTAGGAGCCCAACTATTGTGAAAAACAAGGCAGACTCATATATCATTAGTGAAGCTGGTATAAAATACAAGTGTTAAATTTGAGGTTACAAAAATCACATCAATAATTTAGAGCGTTCTAACTTAAAAAAAACATTATTTGGGATTTAAACATATAAATTAGCTGTGGAAATAAAGTTCATTATATCACCTCATCTGGTCTTGGTTTTATTTCATTAACTGGTTCTTAAAAACCTTTGTGAGCTGAGTTGCAGCTGAAGAGGTTGGAGACCATTTTTCCTTGGGCTCTTGCCTCACTCCTGAGTGTTGTAAGAGTAGAGACCTAAGACTTGATGCAGCTGTAAAAACAGACAGCGCCTTTGGCCTCAGCACTTTCTCCTGGTGCAGGCACATTTCAGATGTAAATTTCACTTTCTGCCTCTCCTACTAATGAAGTAAGTTTCTTTTGCTGGGTTTGCAGCCAGGTGTGTCCAGTCTTGTGGCTAACCGGGGCGCTTTAGTTAATTTTTCCATTTGTGACATTTCAACCAAACTTAAAAAACAAACATAAAAATTAGCTCAAGGCAGTGGCTCAAAGTGTTAATGGTAACCTTAGTCTGGCTAAAAGACTTCCTCTCAGTTCTGCCCTGCCAGACATCTCCACCTTGTGGCTTACAATGAGCAGGTTTAAGCTTTCCAAGCCTTGGAGACTGGGTGGGAAGGAGTAGGTAAGAAATTCCAAGTTTATTCTTATCAGTGGTCTCTGGCATGCCAGGTATCTCCTCTGGACTTCAGATGATTTCTTGCTACCACCTTTCCAGAATAAGGAAGAACCTCTTGTCACCTCAAGGTCTGTTGTCTTCTGTTGCAGAACTCCTTCATGGGTGGTGCAGAGAGGGCCTAGAAAGAGGTGGAGGAGCTGTCGGCTGAACTGGACTCCTTTGTAAAATTCTTCTTTGCTTTTTAGAACCAGCATTTTGCTTTGCAAGGTCCTGTGTGATCATACTCCAGACTACCTTTCCAAACTCATTTCCTCTAGCTCTTCGTGAACTGTAAATATGTGAAACCTTCTAGCACATGTGCCTGGCACACAGGAAGCACTCAGTGAACATCACATTCCATCCTTGCTTCACGTATTTTTCCCTCCAGCCAAGCTGAATGCCTCGGTCTTCCTGTCTTGTGTCTTACCCCGTGCGGTACTACACTAGGTTGCTTGAACAGCACAGCCCTGATTCCTTTACATCTGCTCACCCCATCATGGAAGCCAATCCCAGTTGTCCCTAGCTGGGAAGTACTTTAGTAATTTATATGTGCCCTTCTTCTGGCTCTTACTATTTTGTATCATTGTTACTCCTGTGTATTGACTATCTTCCAAGTGAATTGCCTGGGGCCTGCATCAGTTGTTTCCTTTGTATTCTCCAAAGTGCTTGTCATTGCCCCTTGGCTGAATGCATGCCCAGTAAATAGCTGATAACAGAAGACTGTTCTGAAAGCCCAATGTCTATATTGGAAGAAGAGGGATGGAGAGGTATCCTTTTTCATTTTGAACATATGTATTTGCTCTTAGTCCTAAATGCTGGAAGAAAAAGAAATGAGAAATTGTTTCCTTTACCCTCAATTTTTTTTTCTTTTCCTGTGCTTTTCCGTCTTCTAATGGATTTGACTTTATTTTATTTTATTTTTTATTTTTGAGAGACAGAGAGAGTGTGAGCAGGGGAGGGTCAGAGAGAGGGGGAGACACAGAATCCTAAGCAGCTTCCAGGCTTTGAGCTAGCTGTCAGCATAGAGCCCGACACGGGGCTCGAACCCACAAACCATAAGATCATGACCTGAGCCGTAGCCAAACACTTAACTGACTGAGCCACCCAGGTGTCCCTGGATTTGACTTTAAAAAACAATTTACACATGAGGTATTTTGTTTCTAAAATAACAATGACTTTAAATCTATAAAGGATTATAAAAATAAGAATTACACATACTTTAGTTTTTCTGGAAATTTTCTTTTAGGTCGCTGTAATTCCATTCCCTTCTCCTTCCTACCTTCCCACAAAAATCTTCAATCAAACTCTTCTGTTTTATTACCATGAGGTAAAAATTTTGCTGTCCTTTGCATCTGTAGATCAGAATTAAAACTGACTGCCAAAGGTATTTAAAAGGCAAGGACCACTTTAAGTCTGTAGTTTCACTTCCAATGATATGAATGGTGGAGTGTAAATACAGAGCAATTCTTTGGGTTTGAGGTCTTTAAAATAAGACATGTTTGTTCCCAGAAATCAGTCCTTCTTTTGGGAGTTTTGTTTTGTTTTAATATCCTAAGTTGGGGGGATACCTGGGTGGCTCAGTCTGTTAGGTGTTGGATTCTTGATTTCGACTCAGGTCATGACCCCAGAGTCCGTAAGACTCTGTGCTGGGCATGGAGCCTGCTTGGTATATTCATTCATTCTCTCTCTCTCTCTCTCTCTCTCTCTCTCTCTCTCCCTCCCTCCCTCCCTCCCTCCCTCTCCCCCCCAACCTCTTCCTCCCCTCCCACTCCCTCTGTCTCTCTCAAAACACACACACACACACACACACACACACACACACACACACACACACACACACACACACACACACACACACAGACACCACAAAACATTAAATGTCCTAACCTGTTGGAGTGGATATTTGTTTATTAGGTGAGAGAAGGCTAAATTCTTAGAAGGCAGAGGAATTTCGTTTTGGGATTGACTCATGAAATTTAGCAGGGTCCAACTGAGATGTATCTTTAGTAGATGCATTCTTTACACTAGTCTCCTAATCTCAGGTCTTAAGAGATAGCAAGAGCTCTTGGAGTATGTGCTTTAGGCAGTTTGGTAACTGATCAGATAGATGCCTGGGAGCTTACAATTGGAATGCCAGGCTGAAGGTTTAGTTGGCCTGTCCTTTTGCGTTGTGTACTGGACTCACTTCATTTCAGGGATTGCCCCTGAAAGAGAAGTTATAAACCTTTCTGAAATTGAAATTAAATAGAGCATGAAACTTCTATCTATGCATATGATCATTTATCTCTGTTGCGGCTGTTTTTACCTCCAGTTATAGATTGTGACTTAACTGAGGTCTGATTCATATTTGTTTATCTTTGTATTCCTAGGGCACCTAAAATGGAGCTTTATACTCGGTAGACATTCAGTAAATGTTTCTTGACTGAATAAATCAGTAAGTGAATTTGATCCCTTTTGTTATCTTCAGATTACCTCATGGAATTTCTGTAGGAGAAAGACAGTGACCTAATTTCATTTTCAAAGCTCTGGCTGCCTTGGTGCATGGACACCGATCTGTCTTTCTAGGATACACTTCTTAAATACTTTTCATACTAAGCACTCCCAATTCAGCTCATCATGTCAGAACTGTTTACTTCTCCAATCTATTATATATATATATATATTTTTTTTTTCTTTTTTTTTTTTTTTTTTGCCTTCAATCTCTCTAGGTGCCCTGTTCTGTTTGACACCTTTTGTACCATAGGTTCTAATACTGCTTAGACCTGTGTGTAGTGAGCACAGCTAAAGCCATTTTCCATGTCTCCCTTTTGGGGGTTGCTAATGGTTCTTCTAAATCAATCAATGGGGGAGCCTGGATGGCTCAGTCAGTTAAGCGTCTGACTTTGACGCAGGTCATGAGCTCACAGTTCATGGGTTCGAGACTCATGTCAGGCTCTGTGCTGATAGTTCAGAGCCTGGAGCCTGCTTCAGATTCTGTGCCTTTCTCTCACTCTGTCCCTTCCCTGCTGTCTCTTTTCGTCTCTCAAAAATAAAAATAAAATTTTAAATAAATAAATAAATCTCCTTCAGGAGATGGGATAAATAGCTCCGTGAACCTGTTCTTCCTAAGTGTCCTATCTTCCTTCTGCTATCATCTCTATCAATCCAGCCTTCCCCTCCCCCATCCCGCACTGGAATTCTTAGAGTCTTTTTCAACTCCTGCCTCATCCTCTGCACCCATATTGTCCCGTCACTTTTCTGCCCAAAGTATCTTTGGATTTTATCGTCCCTTCTGTTCCCTTGCTTATATCAACCCTCATCATCTCTCCTTTATTGCACATGGCCTCCTAACTAGTCTCTGGACTTTCTCTACTCTAGTGAACCGTGTCACCACACAAACCACCAGAGATGTTTCCAGTTTCTACATCTGATAGTATCCCTCCTCTGTCTAGAAATCTGAGAGACAAAATTCAAACATCTTAGCAATGGTATTTAGAAGTTTTCATAGTTATATAGGAGAATGTTCTTAGAAGATAAAGTATTTAGTATTTAGTTTTGATATTTTCACATGGTTTAGCAGAAGAAAAACGGTCATGTGTGTATAGAGAGAGAGGGAGATGAAGCAAATATTACAAAATATTAACAATTGTGAATCTAAAAATCATACAGGTTTTTGTTTCACTACTCTTACTTTTTTTTTAACTTTTTTTTTTAATGATTATTATTTTTGAGGGAGAGAGAGAGAGAGAGAGCAAGCAGGGGAGGGACAGAGAGAGAGGGAGACACAGAATCAGAAGCAGGCTCCAGGGAGAGGGAGCAAACAGGGGAGGGACAGAGAGAAAGGGAGAAACAGAATCGGAAGCAGGCTCTAGGCCCTGAGCTATCAGCACAGAGCCCAACCCGGGGCTCAAACACACAGACTGCGAGACTGTGACCTGAGCTGAAGTCGGCTGCTTAACCGACTGAGCCACCCAGGCGCCCCTCTACTCTTACGTTTTTAAGTTTGAACCTTTTTAAAGAGAAAAACGGGGAAAGAAATCTTCATATTCTAGCCCCTGCCCACCCTTTTGGTCTGATTGCCAAGAAACCTCTAATACCAAATGTTCATGCTCAAGGGCGTGTATACGCCCACACGCATGCCACCAGATTGTCACTGATACTATAGTAAGCCATGTTCCTTTATGCCTCTGGGCTTTTGTTTATGCAGTTCCCTTTGTCTGAAGTGGTCTTAGCACAGGTCTTCTCTGCTCCTGGCATGGTAAGACACAGCTGGACAGTACCTCTTCCACGAAGCTTTTCCCAGCACCCCCCCGCCCCCATAATATTGGTATATTTGGCCACTCTTTTCTCTTTATTGCTTTAGCACTTTGCACAGACTTCAGAGAGAGGACTTCCCATGCTCTACTGCAGTTGTGGGGTTGTGTAGGCCACGCCCATTAGATGGGATGAGGATCCTAGGAATTCCTGGTGTCTTACACAGAGTGCCTAAGATAGTCACCCTCAGATATCTGTTGAGTGAGCACAAGTCCTTGCTTCTATTATTAGTGACTGGGCAGCCCTATCTCCCAAATACTGACTTAATGAATGGTCTCTTATCACACCTGGATTCAGTTTCTCTGACCACCCCCTCCCCCAAAAAAGTTTCATTTTTCTTTCCCTGACCTCCCTCCCGGGTTCCTTGGCTCTTTCGTCATTTATATTTTTAATTCACTTTATAGAATAGATGAACCTTAGAATGTCACATTTAGTGCCTCGACATTCTGTCATTCTGTGGCTCTCAATCTGAAGAGGGGCAGGTGTGTTAATTTTGAAACGTCTCCCCAGAGGAGTTCTGATGCATATTTCAGGGTAAAGACTATAGATCTGGTCCTACTGTCTTAATTTCTGTGGTGAGAAGATGGGGTCCCAGAGAACTTGATTGATTTGCCCGAGGTCATGCAGCTAGAAAAATAGCAGAATGAGGACCCAAACTAGGGGGTGCCAGTTCCCAGTTCAGTGTCCACTTTCCTATACCATGATCCTTCACTGGGGGTGCACAAGGGGTCAGCTTCATGGCAGGTTCCTTCTCCTTGGTCTTCTTACCAAGGACTTCCAAAGGCCAAGAGGAAGGCTTTTCTCGAATCTCAAATCTCGCATTCCATTTCTTCAGCGCAGTCCCCAGCCTGAGGTCCCTTTTATTCAGACTTTCTAATCCAATATGGCAGAGGTTTCCTACTCAACAGGACAAATAGAGATTAAGGGGAAAAAAGGACAGGTGAGAATGCTAACAATGTTCTGAATTTGTTTCTTTTTCCAGCATTTAGAGTCTGAACGTCTCCACATCGTCTGAATTTGCCTTAGTTGATTTTACAATGATTTTTCAGAGACTCCTTGGTTATGTTTTTTTAAGAGTAGAGGAATACGCAGACTGAACACCATGCTAGGAGAGGCTGGGCTGGGAGACTAACAAAGGCGGTATTATACTGTGCGAGGCTGAGCCAATAAATGAATTCAGGAGACACCTAGATGTGTTTCTCGTGGAGTGTGTGAGGGGGAGGGGTCTGGTGAAAAGGCAGAAAGGTGGGATTAAGATAAATTAAAATGGGGCCAGCATTCTGAATAAGGGGACAGCCTCTTCCTGTTCCCACTGTTGCTTAAGATTTTTCATTCTGCTTAGTTCAAAAGTTAAAACTAGTCTTTAACTATGTACTTCATACTCTCCCATCCCCCACTTTCTTAACATAGGAAGAGTACTTGGTTGTAAAACTATTTCAGCCTGATACAGCAGTGTTTATTATTTGAATGCTACATCTATTGGATGTCTTAGACTATTGAAACTGGGAAGGAACCTTGAAATAAACTAACTAGTCCAGAGAGTTTCAAAGTGTGGTCCCCAGATCAGTAGTCTCAACATCATTTAGGAACTTAAAAATGTGAGTTTAGGGCTCCACCCTGGATCTGCTGAATCAGAACCTTAGGCGGTAGGACCCAGCAATCTGTTTTTTGGTTGTTCTTTTTTTTTAATGCTTATTTATTTTGAGCAAGAGAGAGAGAGTACACACACGGGAGGGGCAGAGAAAGAGGGAGAGAGAGAGAATCCCAAGCAGGCTCTGCTCTGTCATATCAGCCCAGAGCCTGATTTAGGGTTTAGTCTCACAAATTGTGAGATCATGAGCCGAAATCAAGAGTCAGATGCTTAAATGGCTGAGCCATTCAGGCACCTCACCAGCAGTCTGTTTAACGGACTTCCCAGTGAGAGGGCCACTGCTCTAGTCTCATCCTATCATTTAACTGATGGAGAAACTGGCTCAAGGAGAGCTGAATACGTTTTAGTTAGAAACCAGCTAAAGAGCAGAACCCAAGTGTCCTGAGTGCTGGCGCTTACTATTCTTCCTGCTGAGGAGACCCTGGTCTGGGCATGGGCAGGTGCCCTGTGACAGTAGAGGATTTCAGCATAATACAGAAACATAGTAGCTAACATTTACCTAGAACTTTCTCTTTGATGTGTACTTTATATGCACTATATGAGTTTTACAATTACAACAATTTTACCTGTGAGATAGGTAGTATTTCTATCCTTGTTTTATAGATGAAGACACTGGGATCAGAGAAGTTAGTATATTAGTTTTCTGTGGCTGCTGTAACAACTTACACAAACTTGGTGGCTTAAAACCACACAAATTTATTCTCCATAGTTCGGGAGGTCATAAATCAGCTTCACTGGGCCAAAATCAAGGTGTTAGCATAGCTGTGCTCCTTCTGGAGGCTTTAGGGGAGAATCTCTTCTTTGCCCTTTCCAGCTTCTGGTGGCTGCTGGCATTCTTTGGCTTGTGGCCACATCACTCCAATCTCTGCCTCTGTGGTCATGTTGCCTTCTCCTCTTCTATCTGGGTCTAAGGGACTTGTGCTTCCCTCTTATAAGGGTACATGTGATTACATTTAGGACACACCTGGGTAATCCAGGGCAACCTCCCCATCTGAAAACCCTTAATCTATTTGTAACCACAAAGTCCTTTTTTCCCTCCATAAAAGGTACATTCCCAGGTTCCAGGAATTAGGACGTAGGTCTCTATTGGGAAACCATTATTCCCTCTACCAGTGAGGTAACTTAACCAGTCTTACATAGTAAATATGAGAGCCTGGATTGGAACCTAAATCTGCCAGACTCGAGAGACCATGCTCTTAATCACTACCCTGTACTACCTGAAAAGGTCATCACTAAGAACTATAGCTCAACATAAGCATTGAGATTTTTAACTTAAGTGTTGTTTCCTTCTTCCTCTATCTTGCATTACATTACTTGTCACACAACACCAAACCTCTCAGTCCTTAAGTATGTCTGTCTGTATGTTGGTCCGGACTCCTTCAGTTAAATTGTTAGCTCTCCTAGAGGGCAGAGATTATTTCTTTTTTTTCTTCCATTAAAGAAAAATGGAGTTATAATTCATTTACCATAAAATCCACCATTTGTAGTGTTGTTCTTTTTTAGTAACTTCATAGTGTTATGCAATTATCACTGTCAAATTCCAGAACATTTTCATCTCCTTAGAAAGAAACCCTGTGCCCATTAGCAGCCACTCCCCATTTCTCTTCCCTCAGCCCCTGAACCCCTCTAGTTTCTGTCTCCAGATTTACCTATAATGGGGCATTTCATATAAATGGAACCATATAATATGTGGCCTTTTCTATCTGACTACTTTCACTCAGCATAATGTTTTCAAGGTTTATCCATGTTGTAGTGCGTGTCAGTACTCCATTCCTTTTTTTTTTAATGTTTATTTATTTTGAGAGAGAGAGCATGTATGAGTGCATGAGCAAGCAGAGGAGGGGCAGAGAGAGAGGGAGAGAGAGAATCCCAAGCTGACAGCGTAGAGCCTGCCTCGGGACTCAATCTGATGAACTATGAGATCATAACCTGAGTGGAAATCAAGAGTCGGACAATCAACTGCCTGAGTCACCCAGGCACCCCAGTACTTCATTCCTTTCTATGGGATCATCTGTTGTATGGATATGCCACATTTGATTATCCATTTAGCAATTGATAGATATTTGGGTTGTTTCCATTTTTTGGCTTTTATGAATAATGCTGTTGTGAACATTCATGTACAGGTTTTTTTCTGAACATAGGTTTTCCATTCTCTTGGGTATATTACTTTGGAGTGGAATTGCTGGGACATATGGTGATGCTATGTTTAACTTTTTGAGCAACTCAGATACTGCATTTTGTATCAAGTTATTTGAATTTTAATGTGACATCTATTGTTACTTGTTTGTAGCAAAATAACATTCTCATAATACGTAGACTTAATCCTATTTTCTCATCTTACTGCCAAAAAATTTTTACGGTCTACAGTAGACAGAAGGGATGGTATGGTATAATGGAGGGGGTTCTGGCCAGCCTGGCCACTCTTCTGAGTGAGCTCGAGTAAGTCAAATCACCTCACCTCTCTGGGGAGGAGAGCTAGAGGATTTCTAAATTCTCTTCCAGACTTAACATTCCGCAACTCTGTGAGAGTCTGAAAAGCTAGCCTTGTGTTAAATCCCAGAGCTTGTGTTCTGTTTTTTTAGCAGTTCATCATTCTCTGTCTGATTTCTGTTCCCAGACACAAACAAGGTTTTACCCATCTATCCATCCATTTTATTGTGGCCTGCTAGCTTCCAGGTACTCTGCTAGGCACTGGAGATCCACAGATGATGAAGATATTGTCCCTGGCTTCCCAGTCTAGTAGAGAAGGCAAACATATAAACAGGTGATTACAATATTAAGAGATTGTGATATTTAAATATTACTGAGAAGGCCCAGAGGAGAGAATCTCGGTGTAGATGACATTTGGGTTGTATCTTTTCAGATAAGCGTTTGATAGATGAGAGGGACCTTCTAGGCAGAGGAACAGTGTGGATAGAGGCAGGACGGTGTGAGGGACAAAGCATGTTTGCCTTTGTGTGGCGACTTTTTTCCTTTTCCTGCAGTGCTGAAAGCAGACTCTCTTTATCCAGACTAACTCCATTTTGAGATCTTTTGGGTATCCAATATTCAGAGACTCCTTGACTCAAAGGTCTGCAAAATAACATATTTTGTCTATGCCCTGACTACCTATGGAATTTCTTCCTTTTTTTTTTTTTTTTTTAAGAGTACTTCAGACTCAATTTCAGAGTAATGAAGTTCCCTAAGTGGCTAAGGAGCCTTGATCAAGATTTGGGTTTTCTCTTAACATTAGCTTAGTTTGGGCTCTTGCAAATGCCCTCTGGTCTCCCTGAGTATTTTAGTTACATAAAAATATTAGGAACGTAAAATTTTACAATATGATCAGCACAGCACAAACTAAGTTTCTAACCTTTGACTAGAAACATATATGGAAAGCTTTGTGTTTTAAACTGCCCCCTTCCCAGCCTCCTAGCCTTCAGGAGAGGTCATTGTACAGCTCTTTCCATGGTCACTGTTCTCTTCCCTTTTACTGGAGGGCAAAACTAGGGCAGAGAAATAATTTTTATTCACTTCTGAAAGGTTACAGTAATAAAGAAACTCTTGTTAACATCAGAGAACGTTGCAGCCAAGAGTTTTCACAGTCTGGCATTGTTTATTTTACATGTAATTTGGAACCTTCTGCACTCTTAAAATATTGGCACAAAAATGTTTTAACTGTTGAAGTACTTCACTGCAAGCAGCAGTAGTGTGGTGTCAGAGGGGCAGCAGGGCTCTGGAGAGCCATTTGTCCTGTTCCTGTTGGAGAGAAAAATGGTGTAAGTGTGCATGAGTGTGTATGTATGTGCACACACACGATCACTCTAGTATATGTGAACCTCTCTGCATTTAGAAATAAGAACTTTTCTCTGTCCTGATGAACTTACATGTATCCCTTTATTTAACGATGAGACTGATAGAACAATCCTGCTTTTCTGCTGCCAGGGCTGCCAGAAAGGACAGAGCTTCCCTTATTTAGGTATTTGATATAATTTTTCATTATCCTCTGTCTCTCTGTCTGTCTCTCTGTCTCTCTCTCACACACACATACACACACATTTTATTACTTAACCCTTTTCTTTCTCTCTCTCTCTTTCTCTCTCTCTCTTTTTTGGTTGAGACCTATACTGTGGGCCAGATTCTGGCACACATTTTACAGATACCATCTCAATCACAAATTGCCTGGTTAGAGACGTTGAGTGTATCCGTTTTGTAGCTGAGGAGAACTGAGGGGCAGGAAAGTTAAAGAACTTGGCTATGACCACCACAGAAAGTCAGAAGCGCAGATCTGACCAATTTTCAAATTTTTTCTCTTTAGGCCATACCACGTGCCTTTTGTTATAAGCCAGTTTGAACCTTTTTTGGAAGTAGGTGGAGAAAAAGAACAAGTGAATGAACTTCCTATCCATTGATAGGAGCAAAGTCGGCTGTGTGGATTGAGATAGTAATAGACAGAAGTACCTGGCTCCAACAAAGGGCTATTGTTGATGTTGTTTTGTTAGGTTGAAATTAAGATTTGAAAACAATTATAGAAGGACCCCGTTATTAAATGGGAAGAATGCTGGCATGATGATTGGGCATCCATAGTTCCAGGCTCAACTTTGCTCCTAGAATTTGGAGGATCTTCTCTTTCCCCCATCTGTTTCATGTCCTGTGGTCTTAAAATAGAGCTATTTATATTAACCTAGCTTTGCTAAGATCCAGGGATTCCCCAAGGCTGATCATGCTCTCTCTAACCTATCTGGTCTGGAAACACTGGCTTTCTGCTTCATAAGCTCTTCTTCCTCCAAATCTTTCTTCCTTGGCCTCCAAAGTAGAGCCTTGGCAAAAGAGGCATAGGTTACCCCCACCAAGTGAGCTCTGTGTGCTCTGTAGAGGTGTCACCAAGCCAGGCGCTTCTCTAACCAGGGATCTTAGCAGGGGGCTCCTTCCCCTGTAGGAGTTCTATCTGGCTCTGAGAAAAGGATGCTCTGCTGTCATATATATACACATATATATGTGTAACTTCCCCAGCACTTACCTCTCATCACATGGGCTTTGGAGCCAGACAGACCCGGTTCTAATCCCTGCTGTGCCATAACGTGGCCTTGAGACCCTAGACAAGTCTCTTTACCTTTCACTGTCTACATTCCTTTCTCTATAAAGATAAGTCACTCGCTATGTGATGTGGTAATGACTTAGTACAGCACGTGGCACATTTTAGTTACTTTATAAAATGGACACTGTTTGGAACCTTTCTGTGGTACCTAGCATTGGCTGCCTTATTTCATGAAGCTTTATGTATACCCTGTTATGCCCCACTGGATTCTGACTTTCTGGAGGACAGAGATCATATCTTTCATCTTTATCTCACCTATTCTGCCTGGCATAGGTCACATGCCTTGTAGGCACTCATTTGAAGTTGGCTGAATCTGTTAGGATGACTTGGATAGAGCAGGGTGTGCATGAATATTTTAGTTTCTCCATCTGAACCTTGGGAAATAGTAACCCCTTATTTTGGAGCCTTTGAGGACAATTTAAAACGATATGTGTGAAGTGTTTGGAGCCCTTTGAAAGGAGGGTACTGGGGAAATTAATGGTGTTTTTGCTGTTCTTGGGAAAGCCCTTTGTGGTTCCCAGCGAATAAATTACTTGGAGTGAGTTTTCTAACACCTCCTACTCTGCCCTTTTTTTTTTTTTTTAATAACTGTCTGCTGTAATGCTTCTTTTGCTCTGACTTATAAAGATATATATTTTTGGTTTTGGACTTTTAACCTCTTTCTGCTCCCAGGAGAGAAATTTCTATCAGAATAATAAAAGGTGTAAACTGTGTGTGTTGCCCCTTTTGTGGGTCTTGGGTAGTTCAGCTGCTAGGGTTAAGAATCAGCAGGCTTGTAGTTTGTGCCTGGTTATGGGGGAAGTAGGAGACGGTTCCCATTAAGCACTCCGTGGCATTCTCCGTGTCTCCCACACTACTCCTTTCATCCCTGTCCTATGCCCTTTTGCTGAGATTCTTTGGATTTCAGATGAATTCTAGTGTCTGTGGTATTTTGAGCACAGATAATTTATGGCTTTGCTTCTTCTCTTTCAAAGACAGAAGATGTTTATCATCTGCTATGCTTTCGGTCCCAAGCTGAGTTGCCTGCCAAAGAGGATCCTCCTTTGGGGAGGAAGGAGAGGATGGGAGAGTTGAAAAGCCACTCACTAGTCTTGGAGTCAAAAAAGGGCATTAAACTTGGTTCCACCATTAACCAGCAGTTTCAGGTGAAAGCCTGGACCAGATTATTTCTAAGAGCCCTTCCAACATGAAACAAATCTGTGAGTTAAGAGTTTTCCAACCCAGGGTAGCATTTAAAGTGGGGGAACAGCAGTTTACCAGACTTCCTACTTATCCTCTAAGCTTCCTTTGCCCTCTAGCCCTGAGAGAATTTGCCCTTTCCCTATTATCCTCAGCTCAGAGGCCCAGAAGAGACTTGAGTGGATTTGGGGACCAATGTGGGGTTATAACATGCTGGAGTTGTGGTCTGAAGCCATGGGTAGACATGGAGAGCAGAAGAATACCACTTGGTGGTGACTGCCAGGGACTGTGTAAAGGAAGTCTAGACTGCTCTGGCTGATGACAGGAAGCCCCATTCAGGGCTAGCCCTCACTGGTCAGAATTACAAAGCAGTCATTGTTTATATTTTGTGCCGCTTCAATGGCCAGCAATCTCCCAGAAGTTTGATAGGCACAAAGATGATCCTCATTTAATCTTTTCAATTGAGGACACTTAGTCCTGGCAAGAAAAAAATGGCTTATTCAGGGTCATATATTAGTAGCAGAGCAGAGATTAAAACTTACCACTGATTGATTCTCTTCTTTCCTTTTTTTAAGTTTATTTATTTATTTTGAGAGACAGAGAGAAACTGAGCCTGCAAGCAGGGGAGAGGCAAAGAGAGAGGGAGAGAGATTCCCAAGTAAGCTCTGCACTGGCAGTGCAGAGCCCTATGCAGGACTCAAACCTACAGACCATGAGATCATGTGACCTGAGCCAAAATCAAGAGTCAGATACTTAACCAGCTGAGCTACCAGGTGCCCCAATTCTATTCTTTTCATTACATAATATTATTACCTTTGCCATTCCCTGGAGCTCCCATACATGCCCTCCATTTGCTTTCTTGTGTTACAGATCTCTTTTTTGATCCTTTTCTCTTTAGATTAGTGTTCTAATGTCTAGCACAGTGTTTAGTACATAATAGGCCTCTATCAAATGTTAGTGGTTGAGTGAATGAACTAGCAGAGTCTATTCCTAACTCATTATCAGAATGAGAATCAGTTCTCTACTGCTACCTTACCCAGTAAACTGATTCATGCTAAATTTTTAACAGATTTTAATAGAATAATGTTTTAATGGTCCCAGATAATAGTTACATTTTCACTGGGGCTTTCTGTAAATAGTGTCTTCAGCAAAAGGGATGACTGCTGTAGCACTGTGGAGAGCTGTTGGGGTAAGGCAGGATTGCTGGTGCCCCTCCTTCTGTGTCCTTCCAGAAAGTGGGCATCTGTCTGTCCTTTTCTTTTATGGGTTTAGCCTGGGACTGTTCACTACCAGAGGGCAGTGGCTCTGCTAAAGTCAGGATGACTATGTGAAAAAGTTGTGGAGGCTTAGGGGTCATACCCAGGGTACAGTAGAGGTAGACATTGGTGGCAGCTGTCCTGGATGCACTGTATTTCTGGATCCATCGGTTAGGCAGGTATAACACTCCTCTTCCCTATCTCCCTAAAATGCCAGCTGAATGATCCTCTGGTGATAGTTAGACCTAAAGGGGCCTAGCTGGAAAGCAGGGACTTCTTTCTCCACATCAGTGCTGTCTGTTTAGCCGATCTTTTTGAGTGGCCATGATAACGTGCCATAAATATGACATGTCTAGTCCTCAAAGGAGCAGGAGGAACCACAACCACCATCTGGACATCAGCTGCCCTACTGTACACTCAGATCCAGTCCTGACCTCTGATCTCAACTCACTGTTAGCTGCTTCACTGCTCCCCTGCCTCTCGACTCTCTTCATCTCAGATGCCTCTTGCAAATCATTCAACAGCCTGGCTTATCTTCTTAAACAGTGGTTATGTTAAATACTTATCACACCGAAGCCTACAATGGCTCCCTGGTACTTGCTAGGTGTACACCATCCCCTTAACCTGTCTTCAAGGTTCCCTGTGATTCACCATCATTTGATTATCTTTTCTGCCTGCGGAACTTTTCTTTGACCTCTGCCTGTCTACATTCTGCTGACTCCCTCCTGAAACTTTCCCTACCCACTCCAGATTGACATTTGTGTCTTACTCTGCTAATATGATTGTGAATTTCTTCAGTGCAAGTATCACGCCAAGCCCAGCACGGAGCAAGGTACGTTTTGAGTACACAGGAAATGCTTCTTGATTTGATTGAACAAGGAGTTATGTTGCATTGCAAGAGGCTCCAAGGGAAGAGTAGAATGAAGCAAAGATAATCCTTTCAAAATTGATGGGTGTCGAGTGTATTCTGAATAATATTTTCTTGATTAATATTCCTCAGCCATCCCCTGACTCTTTCTTATCTGGCGTGGTGGTGCAGAGCAGAGTGATACATGTGAAGGCACGGGCTTCGCATTCTCCCTTCCTCACAGTCCCTAGATGCTCTGCACTGGCAGAGTATTCTCTCAGTGCCTGCCTTGTGCAGGGCACTGTGCTGGGGAGACCGATGAAACCATGTGGCCGTGTCCTCCAGGAATATACAGTAAAGCTTCCATCAGATGTCCTTGTTTCTTTCTCTGAGCAGTTTCTCCTACCTCCACAGCTGTGTTTGCTAGCTTTTAGCAACAGCAGGCTCCCATCCTACCCCCATGTCAGGACACCATACATAGCACTGGACAGAATTTATATTATGAGCCTTGAATGACAGGATTAGGGCAATAGCACTAAAATTACTATCGAACATTGTATCTATTTTATTTTGCTTATTGTGACTCCTTTTCCCCTTCCTAGAATGTAAGCTCCAGGAGTTCCAGTATTGTCTCCCTCTTTTTTTAAGATTAAAAAAATTTTTTTAATGTTTTTTTATCTTAGAGAGAGAGAAAGAGCACGAGCAGGAGAAGGGCAGAGAAAGAGAGGGAGACACAGCATCCAAGGCAGGCTCCAGGCTTTGAGCTGTCAGCACAGAGCCTGATGCAGGCTTGAACTCATAAACCATGAGGTCATGACCTGAGCCCGAGTCCGACGCTTTAACCAACTGAACCACCCAGGCACCCCTGAAGATTTTATTTTTAAGTAATCTCTACACCCAGTATGGGGCTTGAACTCACAATTTCAAGATTAAGAGTTGCATGCTCTGTGGGCTGAACCTGCCAAGCAGCCCTATATTGTCTCGTATTTATTGCTATAGCTTCAGCTCCTAGAACAGTGTTTGGGGGATGGTCAACACTGAATATACATTTATTGATGATGAAGGCACTATTGAGTTTGTTTTTCCCTTCAGGTCCGGTAGGATTATTAATATTATGACTCTATTAAGGATTGTTTTATTCACTTATTTATTTAGGGAACATTTTTGTTCCTTGCTGTGTGCTAATCTGTAAATGCTGTTGGATTTGAATGCACCAGAGAGAAGATCTTACAGGGCTTATGGTCTCTAGCCTATACCAAAAAGAGAAATGAAGTTTAATCTTTCCTAGGTTAGGTTCTGAACTGAATAAACAAGTAAGATTTGAGTTCACCTGCTGTTTGTTTGTTTTGTTGTATTTTTGCTGCAGCCTTCTAGAGAAGCTGGCCCAGCACAGAGCTGAGTGTGGTGGCAGGATGGTACAGGAAACTAGGCAGCCCCCAGGCGCTGAAGAGAGGGATGGAGAGTGACAGCCCTTGGCTCAGGTGGGGGAGTGGGTTGGGTATGTAACTTGCTTTCTAAGGCTGAATCACAGTGGTTGAGAGCCCTTGGGCACCAAAACCAGTTTGAGCTCAGATGCCATCTCAGCTGTGTGACCTTGGTAAGGTCCTTAGTCTCTGTGCCTCCATTTTTTTCTCTGTAAAATAAGGATAGCTATAGTACCTACCTCACCTTATAACATTATGGAGGTTTAAATAGTTATCACATGTGAGAATTTTTGAACAGCGCCTGGGGGCTAGGTAGATGTTTGCAGATATTCATTTTATTACCTAACTGTTAAGTATTTTTATGTCACGTGATAATGTAGAAAGAAAAAAGAAAGGCAGTTTTGCATAATTTAAATGGAAAAACTGAGTTTGAGAGATTGGTTTTCCAGAGTCACAAGGTGGCAAAATGGAGCTGACTGGGCCCGGAATTTACTTAGATTTCAAAGCATTTATAAGGTCCACATGGGACTTGAATACAGATCACGAGAGAGAGCAGCTCTTAAATAGATACAGCATTCCAACTGGGGTTTTCTTTTTCCTTTGGATAAAATGTTTACCCTTTTAGTAACCTTTTACTGAAAAAAGTACAAAAAGAATTAGCCTATAGAGATGAGGTCATAAAGTTCAAGTGTCCATTTCAGTTTCTGAGAATCTGAACATTACTGTTGGCCTCTCTTCATTACTTGAGCAAGAGTGCCTCTACCAGAATTCGGGCTCCGCCATTCCCAGGATTTTTCAGCAGGATTCTATTAACTGAATGGCAGTTCTCGTTGAGCCTTAAGACAAAAGAATGTTGGACTAGGAATCAGATGACACTGTTTCTCTGAACATCTTGACTATCTATGAGCTGAATGATAATTGCTAAGTCACCTTTCTGACTCATTTCTCCTGCCTCTGCTCACATGGATTTCTACATTTCTACATCAGGGAACAGCCTCTTTCTCAGGTTACCACAGGCTCAGTATTTTGGAAATTGTATGGTTCTGAGCAATAAATTGTAAGGAAACAGCAGTGAAAGACAAGCATTCTTTATGACCTGTGGAGAACAATGAAAATGTCCACTCTACTCTTTGGAGCTATAGACTTGGTCTGACCTGTTTGGGGCTGTACTTTGGTCTGACCTCCTCTCCCCAGCTGGAGTCACTAGTTAACATGTGTGATTCAGTTGATTAGGGTTGGCCATCTCTTTTGCTCCCCATTACTGCAGAGAAGGAGAAGACAGGACTGTAAAAGTGCTAGAAATCTCAAGATTCTGAAGGGCATAGATCCTCAGAAAATGTTTTCCAGGCAACGTGATGTCTGTCTTGGAATTGCTGAGTGGGAAAGGACTGTGGCTGGAGTCAGTGAGCTCAGGGTTGCCTTCAGGTCTTCTGGGATGTTTAGATCCTGAGCACGCAGTACAAGTGACAGTGCCCAGGCTCTGTTAGCAAAGGACTTACTAATTTGTTAATTATCCATTTTCATCTGTTTCATGTGTAAGTCTGTGCTTTTGAGATGGCTGGTTATTGATGGGGAACAAGCATCCTGTAGTTTTCCACAGTCCCCAATCTGCCTAAATTTAATAAAAAATCATTTAGGGGCACCTGGGTGGCTCAGTCAGTTAAGCGTCGGACTTTGGCTCAGGTCATGATTTTGTGATCCGTGGGTTCAAGCCCCGCGTTGGGCTCTGTGCTGACAGCTTAGAGCCTGGAGCCTGCTTCAGATTCTGTTTCTCTCTCTAACTCTACCCCTCCCCCACTCATGCTTTCTCTCTCTCTCAAATGAATAAACATTTTTAAAAAATCAGTTAAAAAGCAACTGCACTCAGAAGTGCAGTTATGAGGTCCCTGGTGCATTTGAGAGCCTGCAGGTGTCTCTGAAAATCTAAGGTGCGCCAGCATCTTGCTGACAGTAATCAGACCTCATGACTACAGGTAGAATGCAGAGGCCCCAGAGGAATGATTTCCCCTGACAGGTAGTGAACAAGGGTTCACTGGGAACAAGGATCAGGCTCTAGGCCCTAGTGTTCTGTACTCCTTCTCCACTGGAGACGCCTGCTGGGCTCAAGCTAAGTACACATCTTGCTCATATTACATTTTGTTCAAGTAAGATTTTCCATTACCACAACACAGGAGACATTGAGGGCACCGTGATTGCTAAAACCCTACAAGACTGGTTGTCTGCCCGTAGTGCTGCCAGAGTCAGAAAGTCATCAGCTAATGATTACATATAACTGTTACATTCTTTTTTCAGCTAGCATTCAATGAAGTCTGATTATGTGCAAATCATGGTGTCCTCACCTTTTCCCCTCCACACCCACTGCTGATCCTGCTATAGACATTTGTCTTGAAAGCATTCCTTCCTCTTTATTCCTGTTGCTACTTATGCTCCTTCATTTCCTTATCTACTCTCACTTACACCATTGCTGCAACCTCCTCTAAGTATTTCTTCTTTTTTTTTTTTTTTGAGAGAGAGAGAGAGTGAGAGAGCATGTGCATGTGCACAAGAGTGCATATGACCAGTGGAGAAGGAGCAGAGGGAAAGAGAATCTTAAGCAGGCTCTATGCTCAGCCTGGAGCTCAACTTGGGGCTCGATCCCACAACTCTGGGATCATGACTAGAGCTAAAATCAAGAGTCAAATGCTCAACTGAGCCACCCAGGTGCCCTGCCTTGTCTGGTACTCCTGCCTCTGGTCTTTCCCCCAACTTTGTGGTCTGTACTTTATACTTCTAGGGTTAATTTTCAGAAATAAATCTGTCCATGCAACTTGCCTGTGCTTAGACCTCTTCATGTGGCATCCAGGGCCATTTCCAGTCAAACATACACTGACTGCCTTTCTCCAGTTCTGCCTTCTGCTTCTTCTCATCATGGCAGCTCTGTTACAAATTTTTCTCTGAAAATGCAGTATTTGTTCACTTCTCTGTGGCTTTGCACATACCATTCTTTCAGTCTGAAAAAATAGTAATCCCCGTTCACTACTACCTAGTATAATGAATGTTGCTTCATCTCTGAAGCCACTTAGCCCTGCAACTCGCCACTGCCATTTTTTACAGTGTGCTAGGTGTTATAATCATTTGTATGTGGTGTGCCTTTCACTTGAGACCACAGACTTCTTCAGGACAGGTACTATGGTTCATTCATCCTTCATGTCCACTGTATACCATAATCCCTTGAATATAGTAGGCACTCAGTATGCCCTTATCAAACATGTACAAGGCAGTATAGAATTCTGCACGCAGACAGCTTATGGTCTAGCAAGGAATATAAGTTACTCATGATAGTGCTGCTCAGAATGGAATAGATACTATAAGAGAGGCTTTAATGTATGCACATGGTTAAGTCACAGATTGAAATTCTTGTGTTAGAAGAATCATTTGTAATTGGAATTTTCTGTTTCTTATTGCGGTAAAATATAGATAACATAATATTTATCATTTTAACCATTCATAAGTGTGCAATTTGATGGCACTAAATGTATTTACAATGTTATGTAGCCATCACCTGTCTATTCCAATTTTTTCATCATCCCCAACAAAAACTCCCTCATTTCCACTTCCCCCAATTCCTTGTAGCCTCTGTGCCTATTGTAGGTACTTCACATAAGGGGAAATCATACAGTATTTGTCCTTCTCTGAGTTATTCCATCATGTGTAATATTTTCAAGGTACGTCTATGTTGTAGCGTATATCCATTTCATTCCTTTTTAGGGCTGAATAATGTTCCGTTGCATGTAGATACCACATTTTGTTTATCTCATCTGTCGGTGTATGCTTAGGTTGTTTCCACCCTTTGGCTGTTGTAAATTATGCCATTATGAACATTGGTGTACAAATAACTGTTCCAGTTTCAGCCTTCGATTCTTTGGGCTATATACTTAGAAGTGGAATTACTAGGCCATAGGGTCGATTTGTGTTTAACTTTATGAGAAATCATCAAACTATTTTTCACAACTCTGTACTATGTTACGTTCCTACCAGCAATGCATGAGAGTTCTAGTTTTTCTACATCCTCGCTAACACATGCTATTTTCCTTTTTTTCAATTATAACCATACTAGTAGGTGTGAATGGAATTATCCTAAACTGTTTTCACTTTCCAAATCTTGTACTTAACAACAGAAAACCAAAGCCTGACCAAAATTTTCATGCACTGGTACTTGTTAGCAGAGCATAAGCCCTTTCTTAAACTTGGCAGTGTAGCAGAAGGGCACTTCTTAGAAAGTTTCCTAGTTATTCTTCCATAGCGCTTCTTATAGAGCAGGAAGGGGTCAAAGGTCTGATAAAGTTTAGCCTGTTCACTTCAGAGAGACTATTATCTTGTTAGAATGTTCAGTGAGAGGGCGTGTGAGGAGCTAAGTCCGTTAAGTGTACGACTTCAGTTCAGGTCATGATCTCATAGTTGGTGAGTTTGAACCCCATGTTGGGCTCTCTGTGTCAGCATGGAGCCCGCTTCAGATCCTCTGCACCCCTCCAACTCTACCCCTCCCCCGCTCTCTCTCACAAATAAATACACATTAAAAAAATTAAAATAAAAGAATGACCAGCAAGAGAGGAAAAACCCAGCTGCCCACTTTATGTTTTCTTACGCCAACAATCATGAAGTTCTTTCTCTGTTCAGTCAGCAGCTCTCCTTACTTCAAACTTCTGTATAAGTATTTTGACTTCAGGTCTAGAATGCTAGCAGATGGTAGTCATGGAGCTAGAGGTGGTCTTGCAATATTCCAGTGGAAGAGACTGCTCTGAGAGCTGTGGGGTTGTGGAGGCCATGTGAGGACACACTGAAAGGATGGGAGTTGCGCCTCTTCAGGCTTCAGTGGTGTTTGGAAACCATGAAAGCAGCAGCATGTACACAAACCTGCTCAACCCTTCCCCAAACCCTTGTACTCAATCTTTGTACTCAAGGGAACTTTCCTGAAATTTGTAAAAGTGGATGGACATCACTAATACAAGAGGTAATTGTGAGGAATTACTATGTTACATACTTATAGAGGAATTATGAGGAAATACAAGAGGTAATTAAGAGGAAATACAGTATTGATTCTGCAGACATGTGCTGAGCAGTGTGCCATCTTTGCCGTCAAAGAGCTCACAGTCTAATGCAGTGGAGGGGTTTGGGGGGCAAACTATAACAGATTATTAAAATAGCACAATATACCTTCCTAGTGGAAATATTAAAAACCACATGAAGGAAAAAGCACTAAGGTTTGGGGAACTTCAAAAGACTTCACAGAAAATGAGGTGATGCCTCTTCTGTAAAATGAGGACAATTGCACCCTCTTTTAAGATTAAAAGCTTTTAATACAGTTGCTGGCACATGACTGGCATTCAACAAATGTTAGCTAATGTTGTTATTATTATATTGTTATGGAGAGGGTTTATTGAATTGACGAATGACAATATATCCCTTGATTGCAAGCAACAGAGACTCACTTCAGCTAATTTAAGCAAACAAACGCATTTATTGGAACCTAACTAGTGCTCACAGAATGGAAAGGAGAGTTTAACAACAGGCCTCAGGAAGCTCAGGGATTATAGTATTACTGAAAGGAATTTAGTACAATCTCTTTGGGATGATCCAACTTTAGCTGCCTTTTATCTTTGGTTATCTCTGCTCAGAAGCAAGAGTCAGATTAGATTGACTGGGCCTCCTCTGCCCATCTCTGTGATGAAGGGACAGGTTTCTAGGGTTAGCAGCCTGCCAACTCTTATGGATTTGGGGAGAGGTAGTTCTGGGCCCTAAGGAAAGGATGTAGAGAGTGAGTGATATTCACCTCAGGCAGTATTAGTATTGTACTTCCAAGATCTGCTGATCCATTGAGACTGATGATGGAAGCAACAGGCCAAGTGAAGGTACAGCTTCTGGGGTTTCTTTCATCCATAGAATCATGAATGCCCAGGCTTGTGACCAATGGCAACCCAGTGTGACCATACCTATCTGATATTCTTCATTGAAATTTCTCTGGTTTCTCCATGTTTATTCTTAAGTATGGTGGCTAAAACACAGACTCTTGACTATGACAGTAATAGAAGAAAGAAAACTTTTTGACCTTTATATATGGAATTCCTTTTCATATGTCCATGTCACTTTAAAAATTTCTCATATATCAGTTCATGATCAGAGATCTGCTCTGGGACTTTAGTTATGACTATATATGTAGTCAAACTCTTTCTTCATCCTGTTATTTATTATTATTTTGTTCTAGACATGCTACTGTGTATTTGACCTTGTTGAATCATGTCTTGTTTCTAGGATAACGTTTCAATAATTTATAGTTGTTTGCATTTTATTCTTGTTTTTCAAGGTACCGATATTAGCAATTTAAACTTTTTTGCTTGTGTGATTTCTCCATTTCTGATATGATTCATCAGAAGCAGAAATGTGTGACATTTTAGAGACGACACTAGGTTTAGGGACCAGCTGTCTGAAATAAAAATCCTAGCACTGTCAAAAGCAGGGTGTGACTTTGGGGCAAGTCATTTAACATTTTTGAACTTTTGTTTTCTTGTTTATAGAATCTAGGAGCTGTGAGCTCCTAGAAGGGCAAAGTTATGATTGTAAGGCACAAATAAGATGGTATGAATGAACACATTATCAAATCAGTAATGGATGCTCATTGCTACCACCGCCACTATCATAATTATTATCAGTACAGATTTTCAGTGGAGACACCCAGAATTATTTCCTTTAGGATTTTGTGCTGTCAATGCTATTGTTAAACGTGACTCATTCACGCCAATGTTAATAAAACCCCTATAACTGGAGTATGCATGAGACTTGTCATGTGGGATGCAGTTAAAAACTTCAGAAATCAGGGTAGATCATAGCTGCTATCTTCCTCTAATCTGTATATCCTGACATAGGAACAAACTCGATCAGTGTGGGTAGTCTGATCTTCCTAGGACCATAATGTCCCTTGTCAGCTTTTTTCAACGTGGTTACAGACTTACTGAGGTGTTTGAATGCCTCGTCAAGTGGGTAAATGACTAATTTTCTAGGACGGCTGGCTCTTGCTTTGCTATTTTCCAAGCCTGAGGAAAAGACTCCTGTACTTTATAACCATTCAGAAATTAAAGCCAGTGGTTCAGCAGGTATGCCTGCCAAACCACATACCTCATTTTTAAAGATATGATCAGCCATACTGATCATGAATATGCAGATTCCAAGCTGCAAGACTGGGATTTTTTAAATAAATAAGTAAATAGATTATGTATGGATGTATATATGTATTTAGAGACAGAGCATGTGAGAATGGGGAAGGGGCAGAGGGGGAGAGAGAATCTTAAGCAGGCTCCACACTCAACACGGAGCTCAACACGGGGCTTGATCCCATGACCTGAGCTGAAATCAATAGTCGACTGCTTAACCAACTGAGCCACCCAGGTGTCCCAATAAATAAATAATTAAAAAAAAGACATTTCGATGTAGCAAGCTTCCCTGTGCCATTAAAAGTTTGAAATGATTTATTAAAATGAGATGTAAGGATTATCTCCTGTTTTGGGTTGGCTTTTCATCACAGCTGAAATATGCTTTACTCAGATGTTCATATTATTTTCTAAAGAGGGAGGAAGACATTGAAACTGTCCGTCTTTTCATGTTTTATTATTTTTCCTTTTCTTCTTGGTACTAATACAGTTTTCTCTGGGTCTGCCTAATGCGCATGCACACACACACACACACACACACACACACACAGAACTTTATTTGTTGCATTTTGTGGTCATTGCTAAAAGAGCCTTCGTAGATCATTTAGTCATAATGCAAATAAGTGAGTTATCTGCACCCATGTATTTGGTCTTTCCAAATCCCCTTTCTCTCTTTCTGTCTACTCTCACCCGTTTCTGTGTGTTTCACATAATATTGCACAGTGAGCTCATTCCTAACATTAAATTTAATAGACTGGCTGATGATCAGTGCACATTAGCCTATTGCCATGCAGTCACTGCAGCCCATGGAAGGCATTGCCGATGGCATTTCTGACTGCTAGAAAGACCTGACCTGCAATCTTTTGTACTGTGTTGTAGCTTTATGATGAATTTGGTATATTTCTTATGCTTTAGTCACCAACTCTAGCCCCCTTTTATCATTCATTCATTTCAACATATTTTGTTTTTGTTTTAAAATTTTATTATATAAGTAATCTCTATGCCCAGTGTGGGTCTTGAACTCACAACCCCAAGATCAAGAGTCACATGCTCCACCAGCTAGGCTTCCCCGTTCCAACAAATTCGTATTATCCTGTTACTGTTAGCAGCTTTGTCTCAAGCCTGTAGCTGCAAAGCTGTTCTTTCCTGTGCATCAGTTCTCGTGTTGTCCATACCAGCCTTCCTCCATTCTGTCCTCTCACACCACAGGCATACCATTGGTCCCTCCAGTTTTCCTAGAAGCGAAGCTTACCTTACTAGTGATGTCTGTCTGATGGATATCAGTGATTGGCCACTGATGACCCATTCGGTAACACATCTCTGGCCACCATTGGAATTGGGAATCTCTGAGTTGTGTTTACCCAAGACCATATTAGCTGTTCTTAGCCCTGCCTCTACAGATAAGCTAAGTTTTAGGTACATGAAGGGGCGGCTACATTATTTTTTTGTGTTTGTTCCAATATAGATAAGCATTGGAGTCAGACTCCTGTGTGTTCTAATCTTGAACCACTGTTTCCTAGCTTCCCAAATGTCAGTTTCCTCTTCTCTAAAGTGAGGATAGTAACAGTACCTGTCTCACAGAATTAGTCCCTGGGAAGGATTAAATGAGCTCAAATACATGGAGCTTTTAGCATAGTTCTTAGCACATGGTAAACAGGGAGTGATGGGACCTTTTTCTGGAATTTTTGTGGTACCATAGACAGGGGAGAGAGGAGGCTTTGCAGAAGGTATAATTTATAAACTATGTCTTAGATGATAAAGAGTTAGCATCCCCGTAGATTAAAAAGGCAGAAAGATTCCCAGCAGCAGTATGCTTAAGAGAGCAAGGCCTGTTTGTGGAAATAGCACCTCGTTTACTCGGACTGAAAGGTGAGCTGAAAGTGAGGAGGTGGGAGGAGGTGAGGCAGGAAAGATGACCAAGAACCAGATCACAAAGAACCTTGTAGAGCTCATGGAGGAGTTTAACCTGATCCTCCATCACCCCCTCCATCCACACAATCTGGTTCCTCTGTCAAGCAGTCACGTAAATGTGTTTAAGAGCAGCAACAGCAAAAAGGGGAAAGAGGGCAGTGAATTGGCCTCAAATGAACTGGCATCTCTTTAAAGCTAATATTCCTCCTCGAGAATACTGTATTAATTAAACATGTGCCTTGCAAGATTCATTATTGTTTTACTTGTGTTCCCTGTTGGTTGTCTCACTCATTAATCTGCTGATTAGTAACCCTGAACTCTTGCATCTCCCCACCCCCCAACCTTTTGGCATTCCCCCTTTTAATATACTATGCTGTTCCCCCTGGGACGTAAACTCCAGGACCCGTCCCTGGCCTGCTCGTGTTTGTTTTCTTTGCCCCTTGTGCCTGCCTCTGCTATAACATTTGTAGTATGTGTTAAGTAATCCTTAAGGTAACATTTTTATTATGTCATAAAAAGTGCATGGCAAATATATTATAACTCATGGACTTTGTTTAAAAATGAACGGATAATTTATTGAGTGTGTTACATGAGCCTTGCTCCCCTCCCCATTTCAGCTGAGACTTGCTGCTCATTTAGCCTCGCCTCCTATTGAGTGCTCCCACCCTCTGACATGCTGGGAAAGCAGACCCATGGTTGGCTAGAAATGACATCATAGTTTATGTACTCAATAAAAATTTAATTAAGTCATTACAGGAATTGCAGTCATCATTTAACCCTCTGATTTCTTCTGTTTAGTTTATTATTAAACATTCAGTAATACCAGTCACCAAATCCTGATGGCTTATAAAATATCTGCATGAATTTTAATAGCTTAAATAAATGGGAAAATATGAGTAACTGATATAAAAGGAACCTTTTCCTTGTGGTGATGCTGTATGTATGGGTTTTTTATGAAAAGCAAAGCATTATGAAAAGGATAAGAGTTTACTAAGAGAACAGCCCAGTGCTATTTGGGAGGAGTTTCTCATTTGGTTTGTCCTATCTGTGTATTCATCACAGGTAGGGCGCTCCCTGCAGAATCATCTGGCCCTGGGGACACAGCCTGCACACCAACAAACAAAAGCTTTGGTGAGGGAATAAAATCCCAACAGAGGATCACTGGAGGGAATATCCAGCTCCCTGTGGCTGGTGGACTGGTTAGAAGGGCCCGTTGGGGTGAGTCCAGTAGTTCAGGAAGCTGTTCTCACTCACCCTCACCTGTTGCCTGCAGATCATGTGTCTGCACTGATGCAGCTTCCACCCTCTTCCAGGAAGGCCCCTTTTCATGATCTAATCCAGCCTGGGTGATGATATCAGAAAGCCATTCCTAGCTATGGCTGTTTGCCATCTCTCAGGCAGAGGGGACAGGGAGAGGCAGCTTACATATAGGTCACTGGAGTTAGCATATGGGACCAGAGGTAGCAGAGCCTTGCTGATAGGGAATTCTCGTCTGGCTCTCCATTCTTCCTGGAGCCAGCCAGAATGCAGGTGCATCCCAGGAGGAGAAAGTGTGTTTGTATATAACTGGACCTTGCTGGAAACTGAGGTTTGCAGATTAATGTGTTGGTGATCCCTGGAAATGCCCTACAGATGGTGAAGTAGGTAAAGCACTCATCTAGAAATCAGGTTCTAATCCTGTCTCTGACAGTAATTTTATGTGTGTGACCTCAGACAAGTCCCTACCCCTTTTTGGGTGTCAGTTCACTCTTGCCTCAGAAGAATCCAGCTAGGTGATCTCTGAAGGGCCTTACAGCTCTACAGCTTACTAGTTACATGCAACACATAAACCAGCTCTGCTGGTTTGGTGAATGTTTGCCTCTGAGAGATGCCTTTGTGTTTGACGTCTCTGATGTCTGTCTGTGGCTCTGAGTTTTCCTGCACGATTAGGAGAATAACTTGGAGTAGGGAGAGCCCCAAAATGCATATCAAAAGGTCTGGGTTGTAGTCCCATCCTCACATTTCAAAAGAAACTAACTGTAGCTCTGGCTTATTTCTGGACTTTTCCTTTTGCCTCAGCCCATTCTGGAAGATGGTGCAGTGAGAGGTTAGGCAGTTTATTTTTGAAGTTTCAGAAACCTGCAGGTACTCAAGCAGCAAAAAAAGGAAAACAAAAGCATGTTATTGGACAGAACCTGCTATGCGTGGTGCTCAGGGCCTTGTAAGGATGCAGTCTTCCGCCTGCCAGTTGTAAACCCTGTTCTGGGCCAGGCCCTGGACTAGGTGTCAAGGGTGCCAAGATTAATCAGATGGAATTTCTTATGACCTTTGAGTACCTCACAGACTAGTGGGAGAGACAGGCACATAAGCAGCTCTAAACTGTACTGTGCCTCCAGGAAGGGGAGTGTGGACAGAGAGCTCTGGGAACATGAAGGCTGGAGGTCTGATTTGGCTTGGGTGGAAGGTAGGGGGGATCCAATCTCACATTTTCCAGTCTTGAGCTTCACTATTCTCTCTTCCTTTCTGAAAATTATCCCTGACTATTGGAATTGGTTTTAGTTTTCTGTAAACAAACCAGAAGGTATTACTGATAATTCATTGCATTGGCTGAGCACTTTACAGCTTACTGAGGCTATCAGCATACATTGTTGAGTTAATGAATGAATACATGCTAATTCATTTGCTATTTAAACCAGTGATATGTGTAGGGCATTTGACAGGCAAGGAAATAGACTCAGAAAGGTTAATGGATTTGCCCAAGATGACATCCTATGAATATAGCAGAATTAGAACTCAAACCCAGGTTGTCTGACTAAACCCAGGTCCTTTCACTACTCCTTTCTGCTCTTCTTCAGAAACCAATTATGAACCACAGAATTTAATCTTTGATTTAATGATCTAAAATAAAATCATCCTGAATGTAGGCACCTGATGAAGTGTAAGGCACATGGACTTTGGATTCAAACCGACCTGGATGCTCATCTCAGCTTTATCATTAATTTGCTGTGGGACCTTGGGCTAGTCACTTTACCTGCCTGAGGCTCAGTTTTCTGTGTCCAGAAAAATGTGACTATAGCACACCTCCCCCGAGTTCCAGTGTCAGTTAGAGGAGATGATGTCCAAACAGCATGTGGCCCATACCAGGTGCTCAGTAAATGGTCAGGATTGTTAAGCACAAACCTTACTTTCCATGTAAAGTTCCATATAACTTTTGGTTGTTTCTAAAACCTGTCCGTTTAAATACTCAGTGCGTACTGCACATTACACCAGGCTTTCTGCTGGTGTCCCAGCGAGGAATGAGACAGGGACCCTGCTCAAGCATATTCCTAGGGGTCTGGGGCGTCAGGGTTTTTACCCTACTGAAGACATTTGGTGAACTGTAGTTTAGACTCCGAGGGTCCACCTGGCTGTTCTTCCTGAGTGTCAGTGGTCTCACTGCAATTGTATTTCAAAGCAATCTCTTAAGATTAACAGTCTTATTACTTCAACCCAACTTGTTCTTGCCTCCTCTCCACAGCCTCAGAGGCTCTCCTTTCTCCTCCTGTCTCATGGCCCTGCCTCTCCCTCCTCTTCGCACCTCTGACAACTTCCTTCTGTCTCTCACCACCACAAGCTCCTTTCAGTAGCCCTTAGCCATCTCCTAACCTGGTTCCACTGTACCCCTCCGGTGTTCTTCCCATTTGCCTTCCCTGGCACTCCCCAGGCATTTCCTTCCCTTCCTCTGCACCTTTGCACACCATGTTTCCTCTGTCTAGAAGGTACTCTGTCTTTCGTGGTCCATGTAAGTCTTATCTCCTGGAGAACTTTTCTCCTACTCCCAGAGCAGAGATCATTTGTACTAAAATTCATTTGTTGCTCACCACTTCTGGAATAGAATTTGAGGTAACATATACATATTACGGTTTAATTGTTTTTTACATACCTGTTTTCCCATACTGGACCATGTGCTCCTCCAGCTTAGAAACATTTCTTATACTTGGTGTTCATAGGGTCTAGCAAAAGCCTGAAACGTACTTGTGGCTCAGCTCACTAAAGTGACCTACTGCTTTGTGTAATTTTTGGGATCAAAATCTAAAAGAAGCTGTCAGATTTGGGGGAATCTAGACAGATCAGGGAAATGAGGATGGACTAGCAGTTCAACCTGTTAGGGGCCCTCTCTGTTTTACTAAGAGTCTATGATAGTTAAGAGGCAAAAATCATATTTTTTGTTTTCCCCCCTTTTTTCATACTTTTGTTTTTGTTATTTTGTTTCTGTAGGTTAATTCTTATATCCTGAAGAAGAACATGATCCTTATGACAAACAATTTCTATGCAGCCATCTTGGGATATGATGAGGTAAGATCATTTGCCAAGCCTTAAGCAGAACACGGGCTTCCCCCAACAAAGACTTTTGAAGAGAAACTCTGAGGAAACCTTCGGCGGGGATAATCATCACTACCCACCATTATGGCTTAGTATTTCCCCATCTTCATTGGCTTGGCAACAGGAATGACTCTGCCCAGCAGTTTGCCTAGTGCTTGGAAAAGGGAGCACTATAGAATATGGTCTAATCATTCAACTCGTAGCATTTCTTCAGTCCTCATGGGATGTAGGGACAAAGGCCAAATCAGTCACTCTCGCAGCCAGGAAGACATACACATGTAAACAGCATGGTCTGCCAGACATATCACACTCTCTTTTAACTTTAATTATAAAAGCAATATTTAGGGTGCATGGGTGGCTCAATCAGTGAAGCGACTGACTTTGGCAAATCATGGTCTCACAACTTGTGAAGTTGAGCCCTGCATCAGGCTCTGTGCTGACAGCTCGGAGCCTGGAGACTGCTTTGGATTCTGTGTCTCCCTCTTTCTCACTCTTGTTCACGCTCTTTCTCTTTTTCTCTCAAAAATAAATAAAACCTTAAAAAAAAAGTAAAAGCAATATAAACTATATCAGAAACTCATAAAACTGTAGATAAGTGGTTGAAGTAGAAAATAGGAGACCCCTTTCAATTCCCTGCCCCAGAGGAAAACTTTGGGTTTATTGTTTATTAAACTATTGTTTAATAGTTTATTGAGTGTCCTTCCAGATGTTATCTTTCCATACACAAGCACTTATATATTTATTTTCTTTACACATATGGAAGTTACACTACATACACTATCATACACCTCGCATTTTTCAGTGTATCTTTGACATATGTCCACATCAGAACATTTAGATCTGTCTTATTAAATATACCATTTTTAAGTGCACATGTCAGTGGCCTTAAGTACACTCACATTGTTGAGCAACAATCAACACCATTCATTTCTAGAACTTTTCCATCTTCCCAAACTGTAGTTCTGTCCCCATTAAAACCCTTACTGTTCCCTCAGCCTCCTCCTAGGCCCTAGTAACCACCACCACCTGCTTTCTTGCTCTATGAATTTGAATTCTCTTGAGGACCTGATGAAAGTGGAATTATACAAATTTTATTCTTTTGCTCCTGGCTTATTTCACTTAGTGTAATACCCTCAAGCTTCATCCATGTTAGAGCACATGTCTCATCTTTTCCCCCCAGCTGTTACTATGGAAATTTCAAACACATCCAAAAGATGAAAGAATGGTGTAATGCACACCGATATGCACATTGCCAGGGTTCATCATACCTCGTGTTTAACAAAACATGTGCTTTTATGCTTGTTTTGTGGTGACCTCCAGATTGAATGCAAGCATCTTCTTTATGGAAAACAGTCCTGGACCCTCCCCAGGCTTGGCTCCTTCCACCTGCCCTGGACCCCTGCATTTGCTACATTAGTGTTACCTGTCATCCTGGCTGGTGGGGTCCCCTGGGTAGTGGCAGTCTCTACTAATGTGCTTGCATTTCTGCTGCCTGGTAGCATGGCACTTGGCATGTGGTAGGGGAAGAATGAGGAAGGGAGAAAATGCATAAAGGATGAAAATAGGAAACTGGAGTTCAGGCTGGAAGAAATGTTATCAGCCTGAAGATAATTAAAGCCAGGAGATAAGCTTACAAAAACAAATAGGAAATTTGCCTAAGATCCCGATCTCAGTCCACCAGATATCTTCAGTTATCAGAGAGAAATTTAGATTGCATACCACACATTGAACCGTTCCATACCCCACATACCATTGATTGAACTTGAGCCTGCAGGAGTGGGATAGGAGTTGAGAAACACTGCTTAGATCTACACATTAATTTTGTTTATGTTTATTTTTTTAGAAAGAGAGAGAGACAGAGTGTGAGCGGGGGAGGTGCTGAGAGAGAGGGAGACACAGAATCCGAAGCAGCTCCAGGCTCTGAGCTGTCAACATAGAGCCCGACACAGGGCTCAAACCCATGAACCGTGAGATCTTGACCTGAGCTAAATCAGACGCTTAACTGACTGAGCCATCCAGGTGCCCCTACACATTAATTGTTAAATTAGTTACATTCTGACTTCAAAAAGCTTACAGTGTATAGAAGAATGAGACTTAGAATTGACGAAATATAACTTTCTATAAGTTAGCATTTGTTTGAGGTCTTCATTGCATGTGGCTCAGTTGATTCCTTACACCAGTATTAATAAAGGTGTTTTGAATTGTGTCTCTTTTCTGTCCCTCCTATCCCAGTCCATCCTGGCAGAGCCGTCTTACAGACATGCCTGATCACAAGAGTCACTTGGGGAGCTCTTCAGACCACATTCTTGAGCACCTCTCTGAAGGTTCCAGTTTAATAGGAGTGAGGTCTGGTATTTTAGCAAGCACACCAAGGTGACTCTTTAGAGTGGGAAAGTTTAGGAAATATACTATTACCTGGGACACTTTTTAGAAATACCATTGTTTGGGCCCTATCTCCCCAAAGTTCTAATTTAACTGCTCTAGGTGGGCATCTGTTGTGAAGGTTCCCCAGGTAATTTTAATGTGCATGCAAATCACCTAGGTAAAATTCAGATTCTGACTCAGCAAGTCCAGGGTGATGCCTGGATTCTGCATGGCACAGAAGTGGCAGCTGACATGGTGACGCCCTCTCCAGATCACCCTGTGAATTATGGGTTCTAGAGCTGTGCTGTCCAGGATTAGCCACATGCAGCTCTTATGATTTAAATTCCTTAAATAAAATAGAAAATTCAGTCCCACTGGTTACATTTCAGGTTCTCAATAACTTTATGTGGTTGGTGGCTGCTCTGCTGGACAGAACATGTCCAACATTACGGAAAGTTCCATTGATCAGTGCTATTCTATAGCACCCTTTTCATAGAATGTTGCTTGGGTGGTGCCCCAACCCTGGCCACTTTTAGAACTTTCCTGTTTTCTAATCTATTAGGTCCAAATTCCTCCATGGAACTTCCAGGCCTTCTGTCAGTGGTCCCCAACGTGACATGTCCTATCCACTGTTATCTCCTATGCTTTCTAGTGTATAACCTTTCCAAGTGAGGCCATTTGCTGCACTGCCCCACAGACATGCTGTGCTTGAGTGAGACTTTTGGACAATTAGGTGTGGAGGGCAGTAGCCAAGTCTGTCACCTTTGGGCCTGAGGACCTGATTCAAGGCCTGGTACCTTGTAGATACTCTCTCTGTAAATATTCAGTGAACAAATATACAATCTTTTGCTTAGAATGTCCTGCAGTTCCCCAAATGTTCTCTATTCTTAAAGGCCTCTTTTGCCACAAAGCTTTCCCGGACTTCTCTAGATCTATGTTTGTTTACTTTGAATTTCAACATTATCCATCCATTCATCCATCCATCCATCCATCCATCCATCCATCCATCCATCAACAGGTATATATTAAATGTTACCATATGGGATGTGCTGGGAATATGTCGGTGAATAAAACAAACATGATATGGTTCTTTCCCATTGGACCTTACCTTCTAAGGGGAGAGAGACAGTAAACAAGTAAACAAGCAAATAAGTATCTCATTACAAATAGACTGTCCTAGAAGCTAAGACTGAATAATGAGAAGCCAGCCATATATGGAGTATATGTTAGAGTCTCGCTCTACAGAGTGGTGGTTGTTCATTTTCCAGGATTTAATCCTGTGCGGCTGTTTGGTGTGCTCTAGCTTCGTCCCTCCAACCAGATTCCAGGCTGCCTGTGGGCTGAGACCATTTTGCTGTGGTTCTGTTTCTCAGCATCATGCTAAGCACGTAGTGGTGACACAGTCAGTCCTCTCTGAGTGAGACTGCCATTCCAAACCCTAAGTCGTAACTGGGGCCCTCGAGACACAGGCTTCCTCTCAATTACTTTAGGCCTAAGTGTCTTAATCTCTGAAGGATGCTGCTTTTTGGGTTGCGAGGGAAAATAAGTAGGCCCCCTAGTAGACTGTGGGAAGATTGCTATGCAAACTAATATTTGGCTGCCAAGCACCCTTTTTCCTTTCCTGCTTTTTCTCTGATGTAATTACTGGCGGTTTGGTGGAATGAAGGCTGAAGTTGGGTTTATTGATTTATTCAGCCATTTTTATTGCACTCCCACTCTGTGCCAGGTACTGCGTCCTAACCACAGTTAGTCAGGCGCCATACCTTGACTTCACCAGTGTGTTCTGGTCCTAAGTCTATCACCATTTAGCTAGATAACCTGTAAGCCTCTATGTATATATCTTTCAAATGGGGATAATAATATCTGTTCTTCTTGATATATATAGGCAGTAGGAGCCAGCTGTGTGAAGGAACTCTGACAGTCTGGAACAGTCAAGTTGTTATCACTGTTAGATTAACAGTCCTGAGTCATCCTTTTCTTTCTGACTGATTATGGATGCACCCCTTCCCAGCCATCTCACCCATTGCCAAGGGTGCCTGTTTGCAGCGGGCCATGGCTCCCAGAGCTTTCGCTGTCCTGTGCTCTCTGCTCATTTTCTTAAGTCCTCATGACACCTGTTCCCACGCCTGTTCCTTCCCATGTAGCACATGTAGGTCACTGCCAGCAACACTCCGGCATGTGCCCAGGGCACTGCAGACACAGGCAGGCTGTTGTTTTAGCAAGTAGCTTGGAGAACGGTGATGTGCCTGAGCTTGTCCTTGGGCTCTGTCCCCATCTGCCAGACGAAGCTGGTTTTCCTGACTCAGCCATTGTGCCAGCACAGTCTCTTAAGCTGTGGCATGGTAGGGATGTTTAGCAGGGAGCATTTGGAACAGGTGGAATGTTTTCCCACCAAACTGTCAGCACCCCATAATGGACTTGTCGCTTCTTGGCAGCAGCCTGAAGTCAGACCTCATATGCCACCATTTCC
Source organism: Suricata suricatta (assembly GCF_006229205.1). Taxonomy (NCBI): domain Eukaryota; kingdom Metazoa; phylum Chordata; class Mammalia; order Carnivora; family Herpestidae; genus Suricata; species Suricata suricatta. Next base: position 83,564,338 of record NC_043711.1, on the reverse strand, counting down.
CAGAGGCCAGCCCACAACATCACATTGAATATATGGTCTGGGGTCTTTGTGCAGTGATCTGCCATTTACAGAGCCTTTCATGACCATTATCTCCAAATTCTCACAACGTTATTGGCTAGGTCTTAACTGTGTTTGTTCGGCTCATGAGAAGCTGAGGCTCAGGGGGGGCTGGCTTTTAAGGGCCACACAGCTATCAAGTGACAGAGATGCTGTTTGAACCTAGGTGGTCTGATCCCTAGATCTCACTCTTGTTTCAACTGTATCCACAGCTGTCTACCCAAAGCAAGCTACTGGTCTTGGTATCTGACATGCTACATTTAACAAAGTACCTTTATACGATCTCCCTTTTATAACGCAAAGATGCCATACCTAGGGCAAGCATTTTCATCTCCATTTAATAGACAAGCAAGTTGAGACTCAGGTGTATTGAATTGCCCACCATCTCTGAGCTTGGTAGTAGCAGAGCCAGGACTTGATCCGGCCTTCTGACTTATAAATCCCAGCCAGTGCTTTGTCTGGTTCCACATTACCCTGGCATCTGAACAGGGCAACTTCTTGTCACCCTTCAGTCACCCTAACCCCAAGAAGCAGGACCCTCCCATCTCTTTCCCTTAGAGGTCCAAGCTAGAAAATGGCCCTAGTCCACGACCCAAGTGCCAATTAGTCTCTGGTATTTGGACTTCCCAACAGAGCCCCCTTCGACAGTGTTAGGCACACATGCACTCAGGCTCTGAGCATTCCCTCTGTGGCCCATGGTAGTCCTGCTGAACAGTCTGTTCCTCTACTTGAGGAGAGGCAGGACCACCATGACCAACCCAAGATGGGGGACAGTGAGGCCCAGGTGCCTGGTTTCCTTCCCCAGAGAGCCAGCTGCCTTGCAGATGTGTGCCCTTGGACTAGAAGAGAAGGTGCAGTGTATGCCCACCTCTGTTTCTGGGGAGAAATACCCCCCTCAGGATACTCTGTGCCTGTTTCTTGTGGACGGTAGTGGGAACAATGCACCACCATTAATCTTCTTGGCCTCACAGGTATTGCTGGGTCAAGTACAGTGCAGGAAAGTAGAGGAAACTGTAGCCTAGGAAGGCGACCAGACATGAACGCCATCTCTGCATCAATCTTAGCCAGGCACTTGGCCCCTCTGGCTCCCGTGTCCTTCCTCTGCATGAAATGGAAGGTTGGACCAGATGCTCTCTCAAGACCTCCTCCAGCTCTAGTGTGTAGTTGCCCTGTTCTTTCCTGTGGTGTATATAAGGTCCACAAGGCCTTTTTGTGGTATCTGTAAGGTCCTTTCAAGCCGATGCTGTGCTTGCCATCATACTTACAATATCCCCAGCTTTTGTATCGTGGCTCTGCCGTTCCCCCGGGAGACCAGTTGTCCTCTGTGTTCCAGGGGATCCTTTCAGATGACCATGGACTAGCTGCTGCACTCTGGAGAACCTTCTTCAACCAGAAATGTGAAGATCCTCGACAGCTTGAATTATTGGTGGAGTACGTGAGGAAACAGGTGAGCGGCCCTCCACCTCTTCCAGAGGCTAATGGAAAGCAGGTCCTTCCTGAGGTCTGTAGATGCTGGACTTTGAGGGGATCACGAGTTCCGAGAGGCCAGTCTGAGGGAATTCTGATCACATCATGTCCGCAGCAGGCACTGATAGAGAACTTCTGTGTATCCAATCATGAGCTCGGCAGGGGGTGGGGAATGGGATAAAGAAGAAAAGGCACTGAGTAATCTCCTGCTTTCAAACACTTTCAGGCGTTCATTCACTACACATTTGATTGTCTGTTGTGTGCCCAGTGCAGTGGGAGACACTGGGTACGCACCGTCCTATAGGATATGGGAATGGGGTACAGTGTGGTCACCCACTGTGGCCCCCTCTGTGCCCACATTGAAACTCCAAGTTTCATGTTTCCTTTTCCTCATTTCTAGCAGAAGTGGGCTCCAGGCAGAATTCCTCAAACAACCCTAAGCCTCTATCCACAATCAAGCCGCATCCTCCTCCTTCATTCCCCATCCCCCTTCCCCAGGACTCCCTGACACTAGAGCTTCTAAGAGAAAACTCCAGAGTGAGGTCTGCTTCACTACATTTTTTTCTTGAAACTATGGCTACTTCACTTCTTGATGTCTCTGCCCCTCGATCCTGTATTGATGGGAAATCCATACTTTATAGATGAGTGAGCCAAATGGCAGAGAAGAGGAACATAGAGGCTTTTGCAGGGTCTCCCAGTGAGTCAGCCTGCACAACTGGCCTAGAACCCCAAGCTGGTGATTCATGTAGCCACTAGAGGCCTTAGCTGCTCCAGACAGCTCATCAGCTCAGGCTGTCCCATGAGTCACATCTCTGCTTCATGGGCTTGGCCTCTGGAGCTGAAGGGGCCTCACCCCACAGTTATTCTCTTATTCACCTGTGTTCATGGCCTTTAAGTCTTCAACAACCAGGGAGGGGGAGGCCAGACCCTCGCTCTTGGGGAGAAGCCAGCAGGAGCAGCTTGTTGATGACTTGAAAAACCACACAGTGGGGCTCTTCAGACCCAGAGGGTAAAGAACCCCAGAAGCCAGGACTTCTGTTTGACCATTCTGCAAATCTGCTAGAGCTGGAAGAAGGCACTGTGGCCAGAGGGCTCCACCCACAGAGAACTCTTGAGACTCACCGTTGACTGGACTTGCTGTCAGACAGAAGTAGCAATTGGCAAAGCAAATGCTGTTTTTTGAGAGACCAGCCCAACTTTTCCAACTGCCATGGTGGGCTTGGGGCAGATGCCATAACAAAGGCATAGCTGGGACCTCTCTGAGGGCCCTAAAAGGAGGAGTTACCACACCAGTGCCTCTAGAAGAAATTGTATATTGTCTAGTGAGAGGCAGGCAATAGAAAATGGGGCTCTTAGGGAAGCAGGGAGCTTTCATGGGGATCTGTTTGTATCAGCAAAACTTCTGAGTACCTAATGTGCCAGGCACTCTGTTGAGAAAGCAGAGATTCACAGGACCCAGACCTACCCTCGAACCAACTTATGGTTTGGTGAGGAAGCCAGTCTGGCACAAGGCCAACCCTGGAATGAGTCAGTCTGTAATGTGGTATAGGTAGACACAAAGGCTGTGGAAGGCCAAAGAAACATAAGACTCAGTATAAGTTAGCAGCTCAGGAAAGACCAGGAGGGGCCCTGAATGGATTAGTCCTGTGCCGTGATCCTGGTTGGTCTGGTGGGTAGCCCAAGACCCAGTCAGAGGTTTTCTTGAGATTTTCAATGCTGAAGATGGGCAGGGTGGCTGCATTAGGCATAGAAATGGAGTTGTTGGAAAGAGGAGTGTATTTTAGGGCAGATAATGGGTCAGTTGCTCTCCTTGTACTGGAAAGCGGCATGACGTGTAGAAATCTAGACCTGAGGCATATGTGAGAGACTGAGGTTGGGTCTGAGGGTCAGCAGCCTGAAGGTGAAACAACAGGAATGAAGGAATTCTTGGAAGAGGAGGATGATCCAAAGCCTAAGATGAGGCCTCTGTCCCTTCACCTTTTCTCCCAAATGCCTTCTCACCCCCCAGTGGAGCCTCACCTTTCTGAATGCTCACTCCTCATGTGAGCCAGTTCCCACTCTAAATTTTGCCTGTCTGCTTGAAAGTATTTCTCATTCCTCTGTTCTCCTTACTAGCAGCAGCGTGGGGAATCTTTCCAGAGACCACTTTCATCACCTGAGACTTGGCCTCTCATTAGATCACCTGCTTCTTGAGGAGCTGCCCAACCCCGCCTTCCCTGCAGCTGCACCCATTCTTCATCACAGGTGTCCCTTCTCCACATTGCTGTTCAGAGAGAGAAACTCTGCCAGTCACCATAGTGGGTGAAGCTGGGCCCACTGGCAAGCATGGCAGCCCATTAATCATGTGGTCAAGGCCCCAGAAAAAGTTCCAGTGACTAGCAGTTACAGCATTTAATCTTTTCTTAAGTCCTGTGTGGGTACATGTTACTATTCCCTCTTTCAGACAAGGGGACTTAAACCTCAGAGAAGAGAACTGGCTCACCTTGAGTAACATCACTACCCTGAGTGGACGGATAAACTTACCGCACCATGCACACATCCCAAGGACATGTCTCTCCCAACACATCCTCCCTAGAAAGTTCTTGCAGTCCAGAAAGTCAGGGCTTGTGTGTCTGTTTTGTCTATTAGAAGTGTGATGGGGAATTGTCGAAAGCCTTCCCAATGAGCTTCCCCAGTGACTAGTTTCTTCCAACCCTTTTTAAGGAAATAATCTGCAAGATCAGAGACCCACTGACCTGGGAGCTGGCATTGTCAGAACCCCAGACAGGCCCCCCTCCCCGTCCTCTCCGTTGGAAGGCTGATTCCTTCTGCTGTCTCATGTCTCTCCTGTCCTTGTCCCTGCCCTGTTTTCTTGCTCTCCTTGTTGCAGATCCAGTACCTGGACTCCATGAATGGGGAGGATCTGCTTCTGACAGGGGAGGTGAGCTGGCGCCCTCTAGTGGAGAAGAATCCTCAGAGTGTCCTGAAGCCCCATTCCCCAACTTATAACGATGAGGGTCTTTGATGGACTGGTCCCTCTGAACAGCTGGCCAGCTGACTTCGAAGAACTGCCAGAAGAGAGGTGCTTGTTTGGCCCAGAACCCTGAAGAAAGTGGCCTGAACCGACCTTTGAACAGCATCTGTCAAATACCTGGCCCCATTTGTATTGATTTTCCTTTTAGTATGCCCAGGAGTCTGATCCGGTGGGGTGCAGTGCTGGGAGAACCCTTAGTTCTGCCGAGACATCCTCTTCCTCAAGAGAAGCCCTGAGCAGGAGCTCTCCAGTGCACACTCCCCTGATCCCTTCCAGTAACTGTGTGATTGACAGCTTTTCCCAAAGGCTGCAGAGGGATGGGGGTACAGGGGACTTCCACCAAGGGCCCACCATGGCCAAAGAGCAGTTTGGAATGCTGCTGAGTCAAGACAGGTAACCACACTCTGTCCTCCAGTTTTGAGCCATGGGGTTGAATTGGCCATTAAAAGACACAGAGACATATCTCTGCCATGGCTCTTTATTCCAGGGTTTTTTAGGAACTTACCTGAGAGGGCATTTGCTGTAAGCTGAGGAGCGTCACCCCACTCAGAGACAGGATAGGAAGAGAGTCAGGAGGATCTCTGCTGCTGCTCTTGTCTCCAGTTCATGGAGATGTCACTGTTCTGGCCAAGGGGTAGCCTGCCAGCCTCAATCCTCTGGGACCCAAGAGGCTTCTGATGGCCAGGGGGCTTGTCACATCCTGAGTCGTTTGGAAAGAAGCCCCAAGAACATAGCCCCTTTGTCACTTCCCCATGGAACAGGGTGAGGGGCATGCTGCCTTTTCCTCTCTTGGCTCCTTTATGTGAGATACGGGGGAGAAGAGGAGTACTTTTTTCTGGCTTAGTTGTACCATCCCAAGCCCAGCCCCACTCCCAGCTTTCTAGCTCCTTGAGCATGTGCTACAGAGCCACCTTGGTCTGTGCACTTGAGGGTCAGCCCTCTCCTCCCTGAGTATGATTCATCTCTTGGGGGATTTTCTTTGCACCGAAGGAAGGGGGCGGGGAACCATATTGCCCCTCCTTCCCCCATCAAACTTCCTTCATTTAACTTGCTATAAAATGAGTCATATAAAGAAATTCTATATGGGTGAGGTATATCCCACTTCTGTGAAAACATTACAAATCAGACCGCCTTCTCTGAGTTTATTTAAGATGCTTTTGTTGCGAGCGGAGTTCTAGAGTGAAGCCTCCTCTGTGTGTGTGAGATAATAACACCTTGTAACTCATTACAGCTGGGCACTATTTACATAAACCAGAGCTGAGCCAGGCAGGAATTTGCTGATTAATTTATTTTTAATGGAGTGAAGTATACCATGCACCAAAATAAACTTTACTGTGTGTACCTAACTGCTCCTGGAATGGATGGAAAAATTAATGGAACAGATTTTGGCTCCCAACTCCACACATTAATTCATATATAAAAGTTATTTGAGCCTTAACCCATTTGCTGTCCAGGGCGGCTTCCCAGCCACAGATCCCAGCCACAGATCCCAGCCCACAGCACCAGTTCAGCTACTGGGCTTGCTTGAGAATCACGGAATTGCAGATTTAGAAGAAACTTTAGAGGTCACTTAGTCCTGCCCTGGTCCAGAACTTGACTCCCTGTCTCAGCATCCCAGTTGGCCTGTGTTCATACAGGCCGTTTATGAATGCCTCCAGAAGTAGATGGTCCCGGCCTGCAGGGCCATGTCCCGTCTCCATAGGATGAGTAATCACCAAACACTGCAACGTGTAATATGGGGCTGCGCTTTAAAGAGCCAAATTGGATCTATCACGTCAGTTATGTCCCGAAGCCCTCACTTCCTGACGGCATCTTTCACCCCCACCCCTTCAAGATAAAGTCAAGGCTCCTGGAGGCCACAAGGCTTCTTAATTTGACTTCTGTTTGTTTCTGAGTCTCTTACTCATTTCTTCTCTGAGGAAACGGAACCACTTGGGGTCACCTGAAGAGACCACCCTGTATGTTTCCTTTACCTGGAATCCTTGTTTCCTCTTTGGACTAAAGAAATCCTTAAATTCTCACCCCCCATCCTACCTTGTCTGACAAGGTTGAAATTAATTTTTACATACACACCCTTTATCCTGCTCTGTGAGCTCCCTCAGAGTGGGCACTGTGTTTGAACCAGTCACCTTTGTTTTTCTAGAGCCCCAGGAGTGCCTGGCTCATGGTAGGCATTGGAATAAACTTTGGTAAATGAAAGAAGGAATGAATGACTAGATCATCAGTCATTAGTACAGGCTCAATAAAAGTTCCTTTCTGGATCATTCTCTGACTCACAGTTCAGCTTATTTTAACAATTCAGTACAAAGTACCTCCGTTGGCCTTTGCATAGGATGAGAACTAAGTGTTCTTTCTATAGCCATATGCTTTTCTTTCTTTCCTTCCTTCCTTCTTTCTTAAAGTAATCTCTCCATCCAACATGGGGCTCGAACTCATGACCCCCGAGACCAAGGGTTGCACACTCTACAGACTGGGCCAGCCAGGCACCCCTGTAGTTATATGTTTTTCTACTGTAAACTGTTATTATACAAAACAAGTTAAGGATGTTTCTTGTCCTCAGGGAGAATGCTGTCTAGAAATAATTTTGTCATTTATTTGTACTCTGTATACTTCCTGAAAGGATCACAGCAAATTAAGAGACACAGTTCTAATAAAACTGCAGAACAATTAGAACACAGTTTAAAAGTTAAGGTGCAAGTATTGGGAGGCGGGAAAGGGAAATAATCATGTCAGAAAACTGTGCTTCTAAGGGGGCCTGCGTGGCTCAGTTGGTTGAGCATCTGACTCTTGATTTTGGCTCAGGCCTTGATCCCGAGGCCATGGGACTGAGCCCTGAGTTGGGCTCCACCCTGAACATGGAGCCAGTTTAAGATTCTCTCTTTCCCTCTGCCCCTCTCCCCTCACTCACTGCTCAGTCTCTCTCAAAAAAAAAAAAAAAACTAAACTAAACTAAAGTGGTGCCTGGGGGTTCAGTCGGTAAAGCATCTGCCTTTGGCTCAGGTCATGATCTTGTGGTTCACGAGTTCCAGCCCCGCATCAGACTCTGTGCTGACAGCTCAGAGCCTGGAGACTGTTTCAGATTCTGTGTTTCCCTCTCTTTCTCTGTCCCTCCCCTGTTGGCACTCTCTCTCTCTCTCAAAAATAAACATGTTTTAAAATTTAAAAATTAAAAAAAAATTAAAAATGTAGGGTGGCTCTGTCTCAAAAATAAACATTAAAAAAATTTTTTTTAACAGTTAAGAAAAAGAAAACCTGTGGCGCCTGGGTGGCTCAGTCGGTTAAGCGTCCAACTTTGCGCAGGTCATGATCTCACATTCGTGGGTTTGAGCCCCGCATTGGGCTCTGTGCTGACAGCTCAGAGCCTGGAGCTGCTTCAGATTCTGTGTCTCCCTCTCTCTCTGCCCCTCCCCCACTCATGCTCTGTTTCTCTCTGTCTAAGTAATAAATAAAAACATTTAAAATTTTTTGTTTTTAATTTAAGAAAAAGAAAAAGAAAAGCTGTGCTGCTAATAACCAACTTTCGTAGGATTTGGGGGGTGCTTTATGAAGTGGCTTTAATGCATTTTCTCACAGCAATCCTGTAAAATAGGGATCCTCATTGTTCTTACCCCTTTACACCGGTGAGGGGACTAAGGCTCAGAGAGACCTGGAGGGTCACTTAGACAGAGGAAGAAGGGGCCCAGGGTGCCCCATTCCGCATCTTCCAACCCCAGGGCCCTTGTTCTTCCCCATCTCACACTGCCTCCCACAGGTCAGCGAGGAAATCTGCAGGGAATAGAACCCTGCTCTGAGCTTCCTGGCAGCCAAAGGCAGAAAAGGGAGTCAAGGTATTATAGGTTCCATTGTCACATAAAAGGAAGTATACTTTTTCATGAGAATAAGTAAATTATTTCTTTACTCTTCAGAGAAGAACGTATTATATGGGTTTTAAATGAGAAACAACTGAACGATGTGAATAGTACCTCTTAGGATTTCAATTTTGCCTAAAAGTTTGAGAACCATAAATAATTGCTGTTTCTTACATCAAGCTGAGATTAAAGCCAAGGCCTAAATTCTGCCAGTATCTTTTGCAGTTCTGTTTTTGTCTCAGACATTACTTCGTATTTTCACTTGTTACCACTTTAAAAAAATTTTTTATATTCTTTATTTATTTTTGAGAGACAGAGACAGTGGGAATAGGGGAGGGTCAGAGGGAGAGGGAGATACAGAATCCGAAGCAGGCTCCAGGCTCTGAGCTAGCTGTCAGCACAGAGCCCGACGCGGGGCTCAAACCCACGAACCGTGAGATCATGACCTGAGCCGACGCTTAACTGACTGAGCCACCCAGGCGCCCCACTTATTACCACTTTTAATCCTCAGTGACAAATCTGTGAGGTAAGTGTTGCTAAACTCCTGTTAACCATTGCGAGAAACTGCGTGATGCTCAGGGAGGCCCAGATTTACTCTGCATGCAGACTCAGGTGGTTCTGTGACCTGAGTCCAATGCGTTTGGGAAAGGAGCAGTTGTGCTACAATTTAAAAAAGCAAAAGGAAACCTTAAGCAGTATTCCAGCCATGTGGGTTTGTGTGAACACATACATACTAACAGGAGAAGTCAGAACAAGGGGGTTAGACATCAGAAAAGCCTTGAAGGGAGTCGGGACGTAAGGATGGGCAAAGTTTAGGTCGGTGGGATATAAAACAGGAGATGAGTTGCCCAGGGGAAAGCACGGAACAGGAAGCTCTTCGGACTCAAGTGGGCCAGCTGAGTGGTTTTCTAAGGTTGCAGCAGAGAGCTCGGTGGGGCCACGAAGGGGGGGCAGCCTGGATAACGCATCACCTGGCAGGCATTCTCAGGCCTGTGACCTGATGGGAATGGAGACGTTTGGTGGTATGCAAGGTGAATTGGCTCAGTCAGGAACTAGCCAGCTAGGCATGAGGGCCTGGAGGGTGATTGTAGAAATTCAAAGGGAAGCTCAGGGGCACCTGGGTGGCTCAGTCGGTTGAGCATCCGACTCCTGGTTTCTGCTCAGGTCATGGTCTCACCATTCATGGCATCGAGCCCTGCACTGACAGCACGGAGCCTGCTCAGGATTCTCTCTCCCCTCCTCTGCTTGCACTCCTTCTCTCTCAAAATAAATAAACTTGAAAATTTAAAGGGAAATTCAAACTCCAGATATAGTTTGAAGAAATCCTCAGAACTTGATGCCTCCCTGCACTTGGGGCCTGAAGAAAGCAGCCTGGAGCTCTCCTGGCAATGCGAGCAGAAGAGGGAAGCTCACAAAGAAGAATCCTCTGTATTGTGTTTTTTCCAAGTGCTAACTACATTATCCTGTGGGATAGACAGGGCAGAGATTATTGCCCACATCATGCATAGGGGAACAGGTTCACTGAGAAGAGGCCACTAGTTGGTGCAAAGTGACTCAGTAGCAAAGCTGAACAGCCTCCTGTCTTTCAAGCGCTGCCCCATGGCTTTTGGTGTGTGTTGGTTATGTCTATATGGGAGTGGGTCTGGTGGAAGGTGCCCCAGGGAGAGCAAGGGCAAAGGGTGGGGCTGAACCTCAGGAGAGGATTAGGATAGAGGGGCTAAGGGCTATGGCCTTGTCTTGGGTATAGAAGGGACACTTGAAAACATGAGAATGGATGGAGCTCCTGGAGGTGAAATGTAGAGGGCTGACTAGGAACTGGGGTCAGTGTGGGAGAAAGCACTCTGAGGGGCTGGGGTTGGGGAGGAAGAACAAGAACCAGCATAGGAAGTAGAGGCTGGGGTAGAAGCCAGGAGAAGAGAGCTTCCAGAAGGAGGAGGGTTTTAATGCTTCATGCTGCAGAACAGGGGCCAAGGAGTAAGTGAATGAGGCTTATGGGCTTTAGACTATTCCAGGAACAAGATTTTTGAGAGAATACAGACATTGCAAAGGGTATCTTGGTAAGTGACCTAGCTGAAAATAAATGTAGAGAACATGGGCAGGAGTTAGGAGAGCATGGTAAGAACTAAGGTATTTTCAACACAGGAAAATGTTGAAGATGTGCTTGGGGGGTGAGGAGGAACCTGAGTAAATGTAAAGCACCCCGTGGAGTAGGAAACTTCCCATGAATGTTAGGAATTACGAGATCTCTCTGCGAGTGGAAGCCTGTTCTTAAGAACAAGGACCTGGCTTTGGAGGAAGGAACATTTTTCTGTAACCAGGGATTGGAGCACAGATGGGGATGAGGGATTTCTGAGGTGATGGCTGAGAGGGGAAGGACCAGCTCTTGCTGGTCTTGACGCCCAAGGAACCTGGAGTTTATCGGTCATTGGGGTGAAGGGAAAAGGAAGGGGAGCTGGCGGGCTTGTGGAGAGTCTCAAAGTGTTTGAACTCTTCCTTTGGGAGCAGCCCTCCTGTACTTGTTGCCCTGGTTCTGCCCATTTCTAGCCTTCCCACAGAATCCCACTATGCCTTGCCCTCTGCACCACTGGTTTGGCCTTAGGGAGGGTAAGCCAGACCGCAGGGCCCTGGCCATGATCTATGCACTCCTGTCCCAGTGTTAGCCAGCCATCACAAATCATCTGTGGCTTCCAGGAGACTTCCTTTGAGCCCTGCTGGTGAGCCTAGGATCTAGACCCTTCCCAGGTCAAGGGCATCCCCTCCCCCTACCACACACAAATATACCGTCTGTCTATTGAGAGGAGAAAAGGTCCTAGAGATCCTGAATGGAGAATTCCTAGAAAGGGAGTCTTCAAGTACTGACCAATGATGGGGGGGGGGGGGCGGGAGTGATGGAATATGTAAGTGCTAGAAGAGACTTGGAAACCTCCAGCCCTGCCTTCTTCACACATGGGAGGCTGAGGTCCTGAGAGGCTCATGCAAGATTTCACAGTTGGGAACCAGAACCATAGGCCTGTGCTAGCTTGTTTCTTCCCTAATTTTATGTCTTCCTGCCCTGAAATGGCTCCTTCACCTCCCAGTCACCATCTGAGAAAAAGCCTGCCACAGGGCTGTACCCTAGTTGGGGAGGGGGGTGTGGGTGGAGACACGGTTCCTCTAAGGTTCCAGAATGGGTCGTGAGCTGTAAACCCCAAAGCATTTCATTTATACTTTGGCTTAACCTGTGGCTTATAATTATTTATGAATCTGCCTTCCCCACTAAACTATGAATTCCTCCAGGGCAGAGACTGAGTCTTACTCACCTTTGCGCCCACAATGCTGGTTTAAAGGAGGCATTAAATATATGTTGGGTGAACTAGATGGACAGAGGGAAAGGAGGGGATGGGATAGGATGGGAGGGTGAGGTGGCTAGACCAATAATGTTGGGGGCTTAAGAGGTCATTAGATAATATCTTTTTCCTCCTCTCCCAAGTTCAAAATGAATTGAGAAATAATACCTAAGAGACAGGAGTGCCTGCCTGGATGGCTCAGTCGGTTGAGTGTCTAACTTTGGCTTAGGTCATGATCTCATCTTTTGTGAGTTCGAGCCCCATATTGACCTATCTGTTGTCAATACAGAGCCTGCATCAGATCCTCTGTCCCCTCACCTGCTCGTGCTTATTCTCTCTTTCAAAAATAAATAAACATATAAAAAATTTTTTTAAAGACCTAAGAGACAGAAAGACATGAAAACAGTAGTTTTACCAGTATTTCTGACAAGCTGATTGGAGAATGTAGTTTTCACTCTCTGGCCAAATGGGTTTGTTAATTTTCTAAAACTAAACCTACTCATGTCCACCCCCAGAAAGAGCAGACCTGTCCCTCCCCATTACGGGGGCAGAACCTCCTCTGGAAGTTTGCCATTCAGTTGAATGAATAATATGCTACTTTTGCCTACAGCAGAATCAAAGAGAGAGAGAGAGGACCAGGCAGAACAGAAAATTGGAGCACACCTCCTTCTAGGCCCCCAGTCAGATAAGCCATCCTTCCTTGGAGAGGAAGAGTGAGTGAAGAGAAAAGAGGGGGTGGTCCTCTCTCACTTCCCCTCCAGGAAAGTAGAGTAGGAATTCCTCCCCCCGCCCCTTACAGAAACAGGAGTGAGAACAAGTCTCGAACAATTGAATGGGATAAGGTGGATGGGAGGGTCACGGGAGGTTGAGGGAAGGGAGGCCCCATCAGCACAGTGTCTAGTATAGACCCCAGACACCTTTACAAAATAGAACGCCCAAATTCTCATTCTTGTGATCTGCCTGCCAGAATGCTCATCTGTGTATGGATAGTGAAGAGAGGATCTTGTCTCCTGTGAGCTGGAATAAGAGGCCAAATCTCAGAGCCACACTCCACTGACATGGCCAGAGGGCCAAGTTCACATTCAGGGCCAGCATTTGGTCTAGAAAGGGTCTGAGACAGACCGAGGGAACTTCTCTGGTCGCTGCTTCAGGCCTCTTTTGTCTTCAGGCCTCTGCTAGAGCCCCTGCCCTTTCACAGCCTGAGAAAGCTCTAGAATCCAGCATGTACTGAACGACTACTACTTAGTCATGCACTTGCCGTAAAATAGCCTATTTATGGGGCGCCTGGGTGGCTCAGTCCATTAAAGTTCTGACTTTTGGTTTTGGCTCAGATCATGGTCTCACAGCTTCGTGGGTTCAAGCCCCACACTGGGGTCTGCACTGACAGTGCAGAACCTGCTTGGGATTCTCTCCTCTCTCTGCACCTCCCCACTTGTACTTTCTCCCAAAATAAATAAATAAACTCAAAAAAATAAATAAATAAAAGAACAGCCCATTTATTCCTCACAAAAACCGGGTGAAGGAGGCGATATTGGTCCCATTTTACAGATTAAACCACTATGACTCAGAGTTGTGATTGTTTGATTTGCTCATTAAGTGCCAGACCCAGTGGGACCTCCTGAAAGCCTGCGAGGTGCTCGAGAACAGGGAACCACACCCATCTGGGTTGTTTCTGCAAGTCTGGTGCTTCGGGCCACTCTCTCCCTGGGGGCCTGTTTCGTAAGTTATTCTAAAATACCACTCTAGGAATCTTGCCAACCTTGCACCATCGTCTGGATAATGAGAGCCAGCGATTCAGAAAGGCCCTCTTCAGAGTGTGGCTCCCGAGGCCTTGCCGGCAGCCCTTTCCCTGCACCACAGCCCCCGTCTCCCTTCAGCAGCCGTGCCCTGGCCCCTCCAGCTCTCCAGCCCAGAACGTCATTCTGCACATCTTGGAGTCGTTCTCATCCTCTAATATGTTCATCCCTTGTTCCTGTGTCTCTAGCTCTTAGGTCACTTTGTCTTGTTGCAAGGGATTCGGGCACATCTGGCTTTCCTCCTTTCCCTGACTGCTCCTCCCAGGAATATTGTCTCCACCGACCCAGAAGCGCCACATAAAAGGTACACGGCAGCGTTGGCGTCAGAGCAGCCTGCACCTGATGGGCTCCGACCATCCCCACACGACAATCATCAGGCCAGGCGCCACCTGGCTCCTAAAGGACAACAGACCAGGTGAAGTGGCCCCCAGGATGGCAGAATGATGCTGGGCAGGCGCCTGACACATCCCCAGGACAGGAAAATATTTTTCTTCCTTTTAATAACAGTTATTAAGGGGCCTGTGCCAACACACTGCCGCCTGGGTCCGGGCTTTGCTATCTGTACGGCTCCTTCCACTCTGGGTCTCCGGCCCAGGCCCAGCCCTGAGGCCAGGGATACCTGTCTACCCTCCGGTTGCCCTTTACCCATTCAGCCCATCGGGAGCGGCTACTCTTGCCACCCGGGAGATTTGATTTGATTTAATGCTTTCATTATCAGCGTGTCAGGGATACCTTGGAGCCCTTTCCACTTCAGTTCGTTGTCTTCCCACCTCTGCCCCCTCACTTGAGCTCCCCGTGTGCACAGCCAGTACCACGCAGCGGAGTTGGGCTCAAAGACCTCCCCTGTTGCCCGGTCACTCTTGCATACAAACAGATCTTCACCCAGACCTCACACAAATACACATACACACATGCGGACACAGGTAAATGCACACCAACATATGGCTAGATATTTAAAGGCAGCCAAGCAGACATACAAACGTCACAGATAGCATGTACATTACATGCACAGGTACAGTTAGGTATGGGCATGTGTATATAGAGTTGCATATGAAATTACTGATACTCAGTGTTGTTGGTTTTTTTACTTACAAAAATAGAATCTAGGGATGTCTCCCTGGCTCAGTCTGTAGAGCATGTTGCTCCTGATCTCAGGTCGTGAGTTCAATACCCACACTGAGCATAGAGCTTATGTTAAAAAAAAAAAAGTGTTTAATACAAATGTCAGCATGGAGGGAAATATACAAAAATCTAGAGCTAAATTTGTACACCTGTGTTTAAGCAGCACGAGAGCCAAAAGGTGGAAACAATCCAAGTGTTCATCAGTTGTTGAATGGATAAACAATGTGGAATTGTTGAAATATTATTCAGCCTTTAAAGGGAAGGAAATTCTGACACATGCTACAACATGGATGAACTTTGAGGACGTTATGCTAAGTGAAATATGCCAGTCACAAAAGGACAGATTCTGTTTAATTCCGCTGAGATGAGATGCTTAGAGTAGTCATGTTCATAAAGTCAGACAGTAGGAGGGGGGGCGACTGGGTGACTCAGTTAAGTGTCCGACTTCGGCTCAGGTCACGATCTCATAGTTCGTGGGTTTGAGTCCCACATCGGAGCCTGCTTGGGATCCTCTTGCCTCCTCACTCTGCTCCTCCTCCGCTCACTCACTCTCTTTCTCTCTCTCTCTGTTTCTCTTTCAAAAATAGATAAACATTAAGAAAGAAAGAGAGAGAGAGAGAGAAATAAAGGAAAGAAAGAAAGAGTGTGGTTACCAGAAGCTGGAGGAGAGGAGGGAATGGGGAGTTGGCATTTAATTAAGGGTACAGAGTTTCAACTGGGGAAGATGAAAACGTTCTGGAGATGGATGGTGGTGACGGTTGCACAACCATATGAATGTACTTAATTCCACTGAACTGTATATTTAAAAATGGTTAAGATGGTAAACTTTATATTCCTTTTCCCATAATTAAAAATAATTTTTATAAAGATAGCCAACAATATGTATCATCAGATAGATGTGTAACATTGAGGGATAAACACAGGCACTCAGAAACACGCTGCCTGCCCTCCCAGGAAAACTTCTCCAACCCAGATAAGGGCCCGGTTCTCCCCCTAAACAAACCTGGAGATAAGGCCCTAATGAGGGCCCTGCCTCCTTAGATGCCCCTACAGCTCATTACCCTCCCACGGTCTGCCTCTGTTTACCCAATTTTTATCCTTCACCCACCACCCCTCTCCCCTACCCCCCCCCCCACGGAAGGACCTCCTTAGAGCACCTGGTGTTCCAGTGTCTGCCCCTGCCTCCAGAATGGGATGGAATGGCCCAGCATCTATCTCTTGGCCTTATCCTGACCCCTGAGCACCTCACTTTCAGGCTCCTCAAAGACAAAGCCTCAGCCCCATTCATCTTCGGTCCCAGGGCCCAGCTCAACATGGGAACCCCTAAATCCCTCTGCCCCCTACCATGAATGTGTCAGGCCCTGTGTGAAGCTCTGTGGACATAGAAGGACCGGTGTCTGGTCTGAACATGATCACAGACCAGATAAAGCAAGTGTAATCAGTATTATACAGGGTTTGTGAGACACGGTGTTAGGTCTCCTGTTCTCCATCCTCATTGGACCTCATCCCTCCTTAGAAGGGTAGCACCTTGAGCTGGCATTGTGCACTGTTGTGACCACTTCTGCCTGGCCTGCCTCCCTAACTAACTGCCATCTACGGACCCCTGTTCTCCAGAGCAAAGCCTCTCACTCACTAGGCCAAGCCATGTGGAACAGCATTTCTCAGGGATGGGCCTGGGTCCACTGTCCCAGGTGCACCAGGGTACTTGTAAGTAAAAAAGTAGGCTTCAGAAGGTTACTCAGACTTTCTGGATTTGCATCTCAGATGGATGGATCCTGGGGATCAGCATTTTAACCTTCCCCAGATGATCCTGGGGTCTAGGCTGAAAGCCACTGCTTGAGATCCTTGGAGGATGGGCTCAGAGCCAGGGTGGGGGCTGGGCAGGGGACTGTGAGTGTCACACTTACAGAGGCAGTGGCAGAGTCATCATGGGAGCACAGAGGCCTGGATGGGGGGCAGATAGGTGTTGACGTCCTTGACAGTTCTGTGTGACGCCCTGTTCAGTTCTTATTTAGGGTCTGTTTGTAGGTGTGCCCAGGCTTCTGTTATCCACCGCGGTATGGTCAGGGTTATGGCTCGTCTCTGAATTAGCATTTGGGTCAGTCCACACGGGTTTGATTGAAATGAATGGTCTGCATATGACATGTCAGCCCGTCTACTTGTGCATTCATATCTTTATCTCAGTGTCTTGAGTCATTTATCCACCCTGGTGTGTATGTGCATGTGTTCGTGTGTGTGCATGTGTGTGTCTGAGCAGGTCTGGGCCCCTCTGGACCATAATCCAATCTCTATGGGGGCTCTGGAAGGTCAGGGTTTGGAGAAAACTTGCTGGGAACCTGGTGGTACTGGGGCAGGTGATGCTGGGGTGGGGCTGGGGTGGGGGTGGGCAGGAGTGTGTGCTAAGGGCCTGGCACTGCCATTTCCCTGAGCGGGCGAGTCTCAACAGCAGGCAGACAGGTGAGGCTGACCCGACAGGTTCCAGAGGCCAGGGGCAATGGGGCGGAGCATGGCTCTGACTTAGGGTGGCAACGTGTTGGGGGCCGTGGCACATACAGGGCGGGCAGGCAGGAGGTGGTTCTATTGGTATCTTCTTCCTGCTGCAGCTGGCCCAGGGTGCAGGCCATGGAGCCTGCTGGGGGGTGAGGGCAGCCAGGTGGGCAGGAATGTTTGGAGGCCTGGGGCCTGGGGACTCAGGGTCCCAGGGCATGGCAGGACCCCTGCGGGGCCGGGTGGAGGAGCTGAAGCGGCCGTGGTGGCGGGAGGCCTCACCACTGGTGCTCCAGCACAGTGAGGCTGCCCGGTTGGCAGCCGACGCCCTCCTGGAGCGGGGTGAGGCCGCCTACCTGCAGGTCATCTCCGAGGAGCGGGAGCTGCCCTTCCTGAGTGCTCTGGACGTGGACTACATGACCAGCCATGTGCATGGGGGCCCTGAGCTCAGTGAGGTCCAGGGACTGGAGGTCTCAGGGCCTGACCGCCTCAGCCTGCTCTCTGAAATCACCTCAGGCACTTACTTCCCCATGGCCTCCGACATAGACCCCCCGGACCTGGACTTGGGCTGGCCTGAGGTTCCACAGGCCACGGGCTTCAGCCCCACCCAGGCTGTGGTTCACTTCCAGCGAGATAAGGCCAAGAACATCAAGGACCTTCTGCGCTTTCTCTTCAGCCAGGCCCGCACGGTAAGGGCCTTCTATCTTCAGACTTTCATTCTACAGGTGTGTAAACTGAGGCCCAGGGAGGGAAAGGGACCAATCCAAGGCCATATAAAGAAGCTTGGGGTAGCATTGGGACTAGAGCCTCTGGCCTCTTCAGATTACAAGCTCCTAGAGGGTGGGCATCTGTTTTATTTACTCTGGTAATCACTTGGCACTCGAGAACATTATTCACCAAACACCCTAAAAATGCATGCAGAATTGGGCATATTGATGGGAGGGATCTTCTCTGAATCTTTCTTAGGAGAGGGTCCATGGCCTTCATTAGATTCTCGAAGATTTTATGATCCCAAAGTAAGAAGTTCAACCTTGATGAACATTTGGGTCACCCCCTTGACTTACTGAGGAGGAAACTGAGGCCAGAGAGGGGCTGGAATTTGCTCAGGAAGGTCCAGTCAGTTGGTGAAATAGAGCTCATGGAGAGAGAAAGGGGCCCTGACTCAGGCCCTGGACCCAGGCTGGGGGACCCTAGTGCATACCCCCAGCCGCACCTCACCCCCTCCTGTACTGCATTTCTAGCTGGACCTGAGACAGGGAAGAGGGCACTGGTGCCTGGGCCTCAGCGTGGCATTTGAGGGCTGGGCTGTTAGTTCTGCACCTAAATGGAAGAGGGATGGAGGCTTCTGGGCTCAGGGATGGAGAGCCGGGGCTCAGGAGAAAGAGAAGCAGGGGAGGAGAGCAGGTCCAGTGATCGGTACCAGGAAGGCTCCAGCCACAGACCAGCAGAGCTCTGGCCTCCAACTCAGGAGGCAGGGAAATGGATCAGATGACCCCAGGAAGGATCTGAGATGGGTTAGACTCAGTGTGTTAGTCTGGGGTGCATCCTGCTGCAGAGATCAGGAGCCAGCATGCTGGGATCTCCCAGGGACTTCCAGAGCCTCCTTGGCAAACCTGCCTGAGCCCCAGGCAGGGGAGGGCCAGGCCTGATTAGCACTGGGAATGGGGTTATTAGTGAGGTGGCTGCTGTTGTCACCCCTGTCCCTTTGATCTTTCTTGCCTGACCTTGTTCCCCCCCACCCTCAGCCAGGCCTGTGCCATGGACAAGGGCACCCTCCAGCACCTTCCCTCCTCATCCTCATCTAGACCCTCCACCTCTGGGCCAGGAGCCAGGCTTCCATTCCGGGCTGTCACTGACTCTCAGAGTGACCTTGGGAAGGGCTTCCTTTTCTTGTGGGCCAACTCCTTGTTTGTTAAGCAGGCAGCAGGAAAGGAACATTTATTGAGCTTCTGTTGTGTGTTGAGTATTTTCACATTGAATTCCCTGTAACTATGAGCTGTAACTATCATTATCTCCATTTAACAGACGAGGAAATTGAGGCTCACAGAGGTGAAGAAACAAACCCAAGGTCATATCAGTAGGAAGTAGCAGAGTGCAGATTTGAACCCGGTTCTGTCTGGCTCCAAAGCTAGAGTGATTTGCTCCTCTTGCCTCAGCCTGGATGGGGAGAGGCAGTTCTCACAGCAGATATACGCAAAGGGAAGTTGGGGGCTTGATGGTGTTGGGGAGGGGTTTCAGGGCTTCTCTGAGGCAGTCCATTATATGAGGAGACCACAAGCCCCAGTCTCTTGACTGAGCAGAAAACTTGGTCTGCTCAGTCCAAGGTGGAAGTGAGGGAGTCTGTGGGCATAAGATACCACACTAGACCTCTGTAGTTTCACAGGGAAACTGAGGCAGGTCTGGAAAATGGCTTGAAGCCCCCAGTAACTGCCTTGCAGCTCTAATTCCTGAGGATGGAACCTTCGACAGCACTAGGGCTGGAGCTAGTGGGAGAGCATGAGGGCCTGCGCTGGGAATGGGGATCTGGGTTCTGCTCCTGATTCCTTCCCTACTCTGGGCCTAGGTCTCCCCACAGACATCTTTGAGGAATTCATGACAGATAAAACCGTCTGTCCCCAGACATATGCACACAGAAACCTTCAAACATATTTTGGGCTTTCAAGACAGTGGAACCCCCCCCCCCTAAGTTAAGAACCTCTGAGCAAGGTTGTTAGGTTGTTGCTAAAAGCCCTTCCAGTCCAGATGTTCTCACAGGTTCTGGCCTCCTAATTTTAAGCCCAGTTCTCTTTTCTTGGGACCTCAGCCCCCCCTGGGCTGGGCAATATCCCGGGAAGGGCTGAACTTCTCCCTACATCCTCCAGGTGGTAGCTGTCGTGATGGATGTATTCACTGACATGGAGCTTCTATGTGACCTCATGGAGGCCTCGAGCCGGCGTGGTGTCCCCGTCTACCTGCTTTTGGCTCAGGAACACCTGAGGCACTTCCTGGAGATGTGCTACAAGATGGACCTCAATGGGGGGCACCTGCCGGTCAGTGAGGACAGAGGCGGTAACCGGGGGGTTGTGGGTCAGTAAGCACTAGCGGGGGGGTGTCAATGGGAGTTGGCGACTGAGTTTCCTTAGCTGTTTAAGGTTAGAGACTGCATGGGATTTAGATGTGGCTTGAGCCCCACACTCTCAAGGTCACCCCCCCCCAACCTACCACCCTCCTTGGCCCAGAATATGCGTGTGCGGAGCACATGTGGAGACACATACTGCAGCAAGGCCGGCCGCCGCTTCACGGGGCAGGCCCTGGAGAAGTTTGTGATCATCGACTGTGAGCAGGTGGTGGCAGGCAGCTACAGGTGAGCACGGGGAACGGGAGAGAGGGGCCGGGGGCTGTGCTACTGGCTGGTGAGGGCACCTGGGATCTGGCAGCTTGAATTTACCTTCATCCACCCAACCCTTGCAACATGGACTGGGCAGCTACCAAGTGCCAGGCATTGTGTGGGCCTCAGGGCATAGTGTGGGGAGAAAGACAGCCCCCCACTGGGCCCTGGAGGACCTCACTCTGTGGAAGGATCACTTTCATGTCTGGCCTATCACACCTCAGAACTGGAGGGACTCCAGGGACTCTCGCCTCCAGTCCATTTTACAGATGGGGAAGTTGAGGCCCTGAGATGGGAAACCATATGCCCAAGTCCTCTAAGGGGAGTTAGGACTAGCACAGACTCTGAAGTTGGAGCTCTGTCCCCTCACTTGGGTCCTAATGGTGGTGAAGTTGTCCTGGTATATTCCCCTGGTTATGACCCCTGCCTAGCCCCAGGGTCCTGCACTTTGCCTCCTGACCTTGACCCCCTGTCCCCAGCTTCACCTGGCTTTGCAGCCAGGCCCACACAAGCATGGTGCTGCAGCTGAGGGGCCGCATCGTGGAAGACTTTGACCGGGAGTTCCGCTGTCTGTATGCCGAGTCTCGGCCTGTGGAGGGCTTCTGTGGTGGTGAGGATCCCGTGTCTCCCAGGGCACTGTGTCCTCCCACGGTGCCCCTGGGCTTCCGGCCCGGTGTGTCGAGCCCGGCATCCTCCTCACCCTCCAGCACCAGCCTTAGCAGCATCAAACGCTCACCTCTAATGGGCCACTCTTCTTACCTCAGTCCGCCAGGAGGCGGTGGCTACAGTGACACGGGGATCGGGTCCTCACCCCTGGGCCCTGCCCACTGCGAGGCCAGTGGCCAGCCCTCTCTGAAACGCCAGCTGTCAGACCCTAACCATGGCTCCCTGCCAGGGCCCTACAGGTCCAATCTAGGAAAGCTGGGGGTGTCCCCATGGTCCCAATCCTCCCCTGCCCTCAACCACAGTGGTGCCAGCCCCCTGACCCTGGCAGTGAGGTCACCTCTGCTTGCTCGCCAACGCCCCCTCCTCCCCTTCCCCCAGGGTGTTGCAGCCCTCTCCCGGCTCCCAGAGAATGAGCTCCTGGGAAGCCAGGAGTCTAGTCCCCAACGAAGTCGCTGGGTACCTAGTACAGCTCTGGAGACAGTGGAGGAGAAGAAGGTGTCTCTGAATCAGAGCCATGGCCAGTTGGATCTTCTCATCCCCTTCCCTAGAGCCAGAGAAGCTGGAGGCCCTGATTCTGGGGTTAACCCCAACTCAGGCTCCCTCTGGCCTGGAGATCAAACCTCAGAGGACAGGAGGTTTTCCCCCAATGAGAGATACAACCAGTTGGATCTCCTGCCCCAGACCCAGGGTGCTGGGGGTACCCCTGAGTCAGGTTCCCCCAGATCTGTTAATCAAATCCCAGAGGACAAGAGGCTGTCCTCAAATCACAGCCACAGACAATTGGACCTCCTGGTACAGTACCCCAAGGCTGGGGGCTCCAGAGTGCCCCCTGAAGCCAACTCCTCAGCCAGGGCCGGAAAGCATGGTCCTGATGAGCGACGACAGACCCTGGGCCACAGCCAGCTGGACCTCATCACAAAGTTTGGCCCATTCCGGAATGAGGGGCCTGGGCCCAATGGTCTCCCCAGACCAAGCCCTGCTCAAAAGGCTGGAGTGGGCTCTGGTGATGAGAAGAGGCTGACCCTGGGCCACAGCAAGCTGGACCTCATTACCAAGTATCATCAATTGCAGGGCGCCAGGCAAGGACCTGAGCCTAGCCTCCCTGGGGGCTCCACAGGTGGCCATCACAATGGCAGTAGCAATGGCCTATCGGGGGATGAGAAGCGGCTGACCTTGGGCCACAGCAAACTGGACCTCATCACTAAGTACAACAAGTCCAAGTTCAAACTGCTCCGAAGCCGCTTTGAGTCCTAGTCCTGTCCCAGCAAGGGCATGTCCCTCCTCCATCTACTTAGATTCTAGATGTACTCAGGTTCCAGACTCTAGAGTTCTCCAGCAGGGGCTGCATGGGGAGCAGAGGGTGTCTAGAAGCTCAGGTTAGACACTGACTAAGTTCAGAATTCTTGTTCTCTCTCTCTCTCTCTCTCTCTCTCTCTCTCTCTCTCTCTCACACACACACACACACACACACACATGAAAATAGAACCCACAGTACCTGCTATTTGCCACTGTGCTGGGTGCCTCACACAGGTTAATTCTCATCTTTCATCCTTACAACATCCTACAAGATAGACCTCTAGTAGGTATATATTTCTAGGGTCATAGGTACTATCTTTCCTGTTTTATAAATGTGGAAGCTGAGGTCCAGGGAGTTTGATAACTTGCTTGGAATCTGATCCAAGTGAAATCAGTGGCAGAGCTGGGGCCCAAGCCCATGGCCCTAATGCTTAAGATTGTGTTTTTGCACAGACATAATACACCATTATCAACAGTTCACATGTCCCCATTCACACAAAATACACACATCACAGAGATGCCCCAAATGCCTGTACAACACAAACAGCGCACTGACAGCGTTCATACCCACAAACTGCATACCCATTGACACACAGTAAGTAAAAACAAAGGTCAGTGTGGTAAACCGAAATACTCAGAATTCTAGTTATAGGTACCCAATGAATGTACTATGGCTAAATGAGTGGCTAAACAAAATACATGCATTCAGTGCACAATGTAGACCCCTCAGGTTCCACAGACAATAAATGTGCATATAACCTCACACACACACACACACACACACACACACACACACACACACACACAGAAGCACAGGCTCTGACAGGTTGTGCGTCTTTTCCTGGATTTGCTACCTCCCTGGGAGAGTTTACACAATACAAACCAATAAAGGCAGACATGCTATGACCCAGCAGCAGCCTGGTGTATCCTGAGAAAGGCGGAGTTATGGAACTGCATGTTGAGGGCTGGGGAAGGGCACCATTCAGCCCAATTGTGGAGGGCGCCCGGAGGGAGAGTAGATGTTTGCGCAAGGGCTGAGGGAAGGACAGGGGATCCAAGCCCCCTCTATCCTCATGGTGACATTCTGAGAGGCCTTGGGGGCTTTTGTAGACTCTACAAAGTGTAGATTAAGTTCATCTCATCCACGAGAGCAGGTCCCTTGACTGCTACCATCTATCTTGGGGACAGAGAGTGGCTGCTGAGTGAGTGATCAAGCACATGCATAGCGGAAGCCAGTCAGCATCCACGCCATTGCCCATCTGGTCCCTCACTAACACCCGGTTTCATCCACCTTCCCCTTTCTCCAATACCTTCTTCAGACTGGTTTCTTCTACTTCTCTGGCCACATCTCCTTCTCCAGCCTTTGTCCTGGTCTCATTTCTCCCCACTGGACGCCTCTGTGGGTGACCTCATCCATCCCAGGCTTCAGCCCCAAATCTCAGCCCTTCACTCTCCCCTGGGCTCCAGATCTGGACTGGATGTTTGTCCAGAACCTCACACTCAGCACGTCAACTTCCCCACACCTGCTCTTTCTCCTTAGGCTTTATTTACTTCAATAAAAACTTCCATCATCATTTGGGGCGCCTGGGTGACTCAGTAGGTTAAGCGTCCGACTTCGGCTCAGGTCATGATTTCAGGGTTCATGGGTTTGAGCCCGTCGTCAGGCTCTGTGCTGACAGCTAGCTCAGAGCCTGGAGCCTGTCTTCGGATTCTGTGTCTCCCCCTCTCTCTGACCCTCCCCTGCTCACGCTCTCTCTCTCTCAAAACTAAATAAAAACATTAAAAAAAAATACTTCCATCATCAACTCATCTTCTGTTGGACATCCCTGGAGCTCCTCCTCTCTTATGCCTCGAATCCAACCAGCCACAAGTCTTCGTCAATGGCACCTCCCAAAAAGCGCCTGAATAAATAAATGAAGGAATGAATGGATGAGAACATGCGTGGGGCGGGGCCAGGTAGGGTCCCGAAAAGACCACTTACAACCTTAGAGTCCTCCCAGGGGGTGGAGCTACGGTGGCGGCTGCCTGCGTGGGCGGGTCTCCCCGCTCTCCCGGAAGTCTCCTTGGGCGGAGGCGGAAACGGAAACCTGCTTCGGGCGAAAAGAAGCTGTTGAAGCGTGCGGAGGTTGCGGTCTTTTGGTGAGCGGGTGTGGAGGGACGCCGGAAGGGATAGTTCCGGGCTCCCTGCTTCGTGAGTGGTAGGGGCTGGAGGATTCCGAGTCAGAGAGTCCAGAGGGGTCCAGTGGGCGGGACCTGAGATTGGAGGAGCCGAGAGAGGGGCGGTTCGCGGCTGGCCCTGAAGGGCTGAGGCCGGGAGAAGATCCGCTGGCCCTGAACCCCCGGTTCCGCAGCCCTTAGGCCTCATGGCGGTCCGAGCGTCTTTCGAGAACAACTGTGAGATCGGCTGCTTTGCCAAGCTCACCAACACCTACTGCCTGGTGGCCATCGGAGGATCGGAGAACTTCTACAGGTGCGGCGGGATCCCCAGTGTCTGCTGGCAATGGGGTGGCTGGATGGCTGAGGGGGTGCGGGGAGTCGGGGGCTCAGACCCCTCAGCCCCTTGACCACTGACTGAATCCACGTCCCTACAGTGTGTTCGAGGGCGAGCTCGCCGATACGATCCCCGTGGTGCACGCGTCCATCGCTGGCTGCCGCATCATCGGGCGCATGTGTGTGGGTAAGCCAGACTCTGAGCGAGGACGTGGATCCTCCCAAAGTCCTTAATTGTAGCCTTGGAGGGGACCCTTAGTGATCCTTGGATTTCCAGGCTTTCCTCTATTATCTCCAGAGACTAGGAATCTCTCTGGCCTGTGCCGGACCCGGTTTTAAAGTGCCTTCAGATCAGAGACGATCACTGGCGAAGGCTTCTGGATCATAGGATAACAACATTAAGTGCTTTCACTCTTAAACTTGATTTCATTTCTTCACCAAAACCCTGGCAGGCAGGCAGGCATTATTGGGTTGATCTGCTAATGATGAAGCCAAGATTCAAGGAACCCAAGTGACTCACCAAGTTCCACACCTTCCCTCCACACTTGGGAGGGAAGATAGAAATGTTTCTCCCTTGCCCCTGGCTCTGGGCAAGTTGCTTCCTCTTTCTGAGGATCCAGTTCTGCCGCTACAAAATGACAAGCTAAGATTCTGAGTCATCTTATTCATTGTCCATTTAAGTCTTAAATTCCCTTTATTATGTCTCTGAGTGGCATCCCTATCCTCGTCCCCTACTTCTAATCACTGTTGAGTTTGGCCATTGGTCCTTTGTTTGAGTTGGATCTGTCTTCCATTACTGTCATCCCTTATTTCCAGTTTTGTTCATTGGGGCCATATAGGAGTTTGTTCTTTTATTTTTTATCATAAGCCTGATGACCTTGGCCTCTGAGTATTTTCTTATTCAGGCCAAACACTCTGGGCTCTAACTATGACCTTTAGACTTGACACTTGGTGTTATTTTTTTTTTTTTTAATATAATGGGTGTAACCCAAAGTTTAGAAGTTCAAGAGTTGTGTTCTTGCGGAGGGAGGCAGAGGTTTAGTTGTTGTCACAATATAATTGTAGTTTGTTCATTCTTACTGTGTTTTGTGTAAATATACAACAGTATATTCATCCATTTTATTGACAGTGGGCATGAGGGTAGCTTTCAGTTCTAATATGAACAGTGTTGCTATGTCTTTTAGTGAACACATATGCATGTTTCTATTGGCTGTATAATGAGAGAACTGGTTGGGCACAGGGGATGTAGATATTCTATATAGTAGGTGATGCCAGATAATAATCTGAAGTGGTTGACCAATCTACACTCCTGTTGGTTGTTCCATATCTTTGCCAATATTTGGTATTGGCATTTGTTTTTAAATTTTTTTCTCTGTTTTTTATTTATTTTTGAGAGACAGAGAGAGACAGCACAAGCAGGGGAGGGTTAGAGAGAGAGGGAGAAACAGAATCTGAAACAGGCTCCAGGCTCTGAGCTGGCTGTCAGCACAGAGCCCAACATGGGGCTAGAACCCACAAACCATGAGATCATGACCTGAGCCGAAGCCAGCTGCTTAACCAACTGAGCCACCCAGGCACCCTTTGGCATTCTTTTTAATGCCTTCTGGTAGGTGTGTTGTGTTACCTCTGTTTTTAAGTAGCAAAATATACAGCTAACGCCAAGAGCTCCTCTTGTTAGTCCCAGCCCCCTCTGATGATGGCAAAATGGGCAGGGTGTGTTGGAACAAATTCCTGGGTTATCTCTGGCCTGCCCAGTGGGACTCCTGGTCCCTGGGGGTGTTGTATGGATCAGCGGGGTAGTGGGCTGAGGTCTGGGCCTAAAGCTTTCCTGGGGAAACTGATGGGCTGGGTTGTATCTAAAGCCCTCGGAGCTTAGCAGGACTGTTGTGTATTTGTGACCCATTCTTGCCCCACCCCCTAATTTGGATCTCTCTAGGGAATAGACATGGTCTCCTGGTGCCCAACAACACCACGGACCAGGAGCTGCAGCACATTCGCAACTGCCTTCCAGACTCAGTGCAGATCCGGCGGGTGGAGGAGCGGCTCTCAGCTCTGGGCAATGTCACCACGTGCAACGACTATGTGGCCTTGGTCCACCCAGACCTGGACAGGGTAAGGTAGCCCACTTTCACCCAAGAGTCACAGGACCAGCATGGTCAGTGGTTAGTCACTGTTCTTGCCCATCAGGCAGGACTTAAGGGTGTCTCTTGTTGTTTCTCTTTGTACTTGGGCTCTCAGATTTCAGGTGCTCATTGGAATAGTTATAATAGTGATAACAGAGGTGTGATCAGTGCCAGAAAGAAGCTGAGGAGGGTATTGACCCTTCAAAATCAGGGAGACTGGTCCATCTCAGCCTGCAACCAGAGCCAGGAGAGATGATTGACAATTAACTCTTGAGTGTAGGTTAGAGGGAAGAGGGTGATGTGGAGACCAGGCCTTATCTCCTTAGGGCATGTGTAGCTGTTAGGGACTCCATTGCTGGTCTAGACTCTGCTCCAAGCTATATTTCCTCCTTTTTCTGCGTGAAGCTTCCACATGGGGCTACACAGCAGAGGAATGAGGGGCTTAGGAGCCAAGCCCTGGGTGGTTCTGGGCGTGGAGGGCCCCAGGTTCCTTGCCTTGCAGGTTCTGGGCCCTGAGTACAGTGCCTTTGGCTAATAGGAAACAGAAGAAATCCTGGCTGATGTGCTCAAGGTGGAAGTCTTCAGACAGACAGTGGCTGACCAGGTGCTAGTTGGAAGCTACTGTGTCTTCAGCAATCAGGGAGGGCTGGTACATCCCAAGACTTCAATTGAAGACCAAGATGAGCTGTCTTCTCTTCTTCAGGTCCCCCTTGTGGTAAGCATTCCTTTCTCTAATTTGTCTCCTCCTGATGCAGATCCTTTGCCCAGTGTTAAGGGACTGAGTTATTACCTGTCACAGCAATTGGAGATGCAGGTCAGGGAGCAGAGTTTGGGGAGAGTCCTCGCCAAGGAGTGGCAGGACTGTGGCATCTGGTGCTGTGATCCACACATTGAGCTGTCCCTTGGCAGGCGGGCACTGTGAACCGAGGCAGCGAGGTGATTGCTGCAGGGATGGTGGTGAATGACTGGTGTGCCTTCTGTGGCCTGGACACAACCAGCACAGAGCTGTCAGTGGTGGAGAGTGTCTTCAAGCTGAACGAAGCCCAGCCTAGCACCATTGCGACCAGCATGCGGGATTCCCTCATTGACAGGTATCTGGGTCTCTCTTCTGCCTTTGGAGGGTAGAGGAGGGAGATGCCACCTAGAATGGGGCGACACTGCATTCACACTGGTGGGTCCTCGTGTGTGAGAGCACACCGGCACACTGCTGAGCAGTCACAAGGTTCAGCCAGCGAGCATTGCCTGAATATCTGCTCGTGCCCATCTTTTGAAGACTCAGCTCAGTGTCCCCTCTTTGGGCAAAGCTCCCCTCTGGTCCATCTTATTTTCTCACTGACCGCATTGTTTTGTAGTTTGTGTGTGCTTGTGTGTCAGTGTCCCCAGCCAGCAGCCCAGAGCTTGAGACCAAAAAGAGCTGTTTGCAAAGGGACAGAGGGGAAGCTGCTCTTAGGAACTAAGGGGATCCTAAAGGGCTTGTTGGGGGTGGGGAGTGCATCAAAATTGTCCGGATTTTTGTGGGTTTAAGAAGAAAGTGGGATCTTGGGCCTAATCCTGGATGTTCTGGGGTATGAGGCTCTGGAATCTCTTTTTCCTTTGGAGGAGCAGCAGGTGCCAATATTCACCCTTTCCCACTGAGGATTCTTCTCAAGGCATGCCACACCCCAGTATCCCAGGAATCTTTATGAAGACAGAAACCCCGCATACCCATATAGAGCAAGTACCCAGTGACAGACCCCCTACTTACAACAGGCAAAATTACCCTTCATTCTCCCTTCTTCAATCATTCGTTCATCTGATGTTCATTGAACCTTGTCGATAGGACTCCATGCAGGATAGTCAGGCAACTTAGTCCTGTGTTCTGCCTCTAGGAGCTCACAGTGTAGCTGAGAAGTTGTAGAGGCTACACATAACTCTTCACTACCTTCAAAGAAGAGATAAAAGGTGCCTTAGGTGGCTCAGGAAGCTCCAATGAAACACTCTGGTATCCCGGAAGGTTTTGTGGAGGACAGATCATTCAGTCTGGCCCTGGGGGAAATGAGTAGGTATTTGAATGTGCAGAGATGGAGTTAGGGAAGCACTTCAGACAGACCCAGAGGTGGGAAAGTATGGAGAGTGTGAAAGGGCAAGGTGGTATTGCCAGAGTGTTAAAGACCCTCAATGCCCATGTCAGGAAGTTTTGACCGTAGGCCTCTGATTTTGACCTTTAATCTGTGTTGAGATGCTTGTTAATAAGATTCCTGGCATCAACCCTGAGTTACCAATTCCCTAGGTCTGGAGTGAGACCCAACCCTGTGTGGTTTATTTTACTAAGTTTCCCTGGGTGATTCTGATGGGGAATCGGAATTGAGAGCAGTTGAAAGGATCTGAACAGGAAAGTGGTGCAGGTGGTTTATCATTTGTTCAATAACTTTTTTTTTTTTGGACATGCCAGACAGTTGTGATTTGGTGAATAAGATATACCTATACTCCTCCCTGCCCTTGTGGAACATAGAATCTTACAAAGAAGACAGTACACAATCATTTAATTAAAGGACAAAACAAAAAAAAACCTCTTACCAGCCTAAGAACAGAAAGAAATTTCTGCAGTCTGATAATTGTTACCTACTAAAAAAACTACAGCAAATGTATTTAATGTAAAATTTCAGAAACAGCTCTTAAAGTCACGCAGAATTGCCCACAGTCACCAGCACTGTGGTGGTCAGTATTCTGCTGGTTCTAGCTTACACAGTTAGATAAGGTACAGAAATGGATACTGGCAGCCACCTCATTACCCTCCTTTGTTTTGAACCTGTTGAGTTTGAGGTGCCCATGAGAGTTGATAATGAAGGTGTCAGGTAGTTGATTAGAAATATGTACTTTAGTTTTATAATTGTACATGTATTTATTTCTCCTGTAATTTTTCTTTTTTTTTTTATGTTTATTTTTGAGAGAGAGAGAGAGAGAGAGAGAGAGAGACACAGAGCATTAGCGGGGGAGGGGCAGACAGAGTGAGACCCACAGATTCCGAAGCAGGTTCCAGGCTCTGAGCTATCAGTGCAGAGCCTGATTCGGGGCTTGATCTCACAAACCATGAGATCATGACCTGAGCCAAACTCAAGACGCTTAACCCACTAAGCCACCCAGGTGCCCTTGTACACATATTTATTACCTCTAGGAAGAATATTTTGACTCCATCCCTGTCACTGGGGGATTTGTGGTCTGGACACATCCCTTGTCTTCTTTTGAGTCTCCTTGCTCCTTTCTCTGATGTTTGTAGTTACTTGTAGTTACTAGACTGGATTGTGACTCAAGGAAGCAGTGGAATCTGGAAGGGGCTCTGAGTGTGGCTCTTCAGGGTTGAGTTGGAACAAAGGGGTAAGGGTGGAGGTAAGCATCTTAAGAATAAAGGGTGGGGTGTGCTCTGAGAAACAGCTACTGACTGTGTCCTTCTCTCTCTAGCCTCACCTGAGTCATCTGCCATGGTGTTCTGCGGGTTCCTGCCTCTGGACTTTGGCCTCCTCTGCCCCACCCAGCTAAGCAGGGAGTTGGCAGAAAGCTCACTGGGAGTGAGTGGCTGGATGCCCAGCTTTTCACCTGTGCCCATCTCTTGGATCTATAGTTACTCCCAAAATCTGCCATATTGTACTGTCTGTCAGGCCTTACTGGCTCCTGATTGACTGCTCTCTTTCTTGTACCACCCCTATTAAAGGGCAGGTGTCTCTGGTTGTTCTTGAATGTGTTGTTTGGGGGCCTCCGCCTACAACCCTCCTTCTCTAACATTGTTCTGGGGGAAAGTGGGTAGGATATGCGCACGCACGCACACCCACACCCTCAGTCTCACAATTTCCCACCCTCCTCCTGAGATTATCAGGATGGGTGCTAATGATTGTCCCAGGGCAAGAGGAAGAAACACTCACTACTCTAGTTCTCACATTTTACACACAACTTCACCCTCTTATTTCTGGGGTTTAAGAGACGAGAATCTGTTCCAGCTCTCCTCTGGGCCGGAATGAGGACTTGTAGGGGGGTTTGGGGCACCTGGCTACAGGACAGTCTTGTCTTCTTTGACCAAGGTGGATGAAGGTTGCTGGCCTGACTGCCAGGTGCCATGGACAGCCTCAGAAAACTGGCAGGCACCCTCCCTTAGTAGCTCCAGTGGGTGTGGAGCCAGGAAGCTTCCAGATGAGTCCTGCGTGGCTGGGGCGTTGCTGGGGTGGCTCTTTCAGTCTCTGGATGTGTGCGGGGCGGGGCCTCCGGACGTTGGAGCAGCATTGGCTGGTTACTGGTGGGTGGGGTCGGGCCGTAAGCACCGCTGCGGCGGCCAGGAGGCGGAGCCTGTGCGCGGTGAGGTCATGACGCTGGCCCCTCCCAGCGCCGCTACGGAGGCCTGCGGTGTGCAGACTCCGGCACTAGGATCTTGGGGACCCACGGCTCAGGCGGCGAGAGGTGAGGGCCGGGTCTGGGCAGGGCGGGAAGGTTGAGTCGCATGCAGCCGGCCCCGCACCTAACGACTTCTCTTTGCAGACCATGGGTGCTCGGCTGAGCGGCGGCCAGGGCGTCCCGGAGCCCGTGCAGCCGCAGCCCCAACCCCAACCCGGGGCGCCCGAGGCCCCAGAGCGGCCCCAGCCTGAACCCAGTCCCTGGGGGCCACTGGACGATGTGCGCTTCCTCATCGCCTGCACCTCCTGGTACTGACTCGACATCCTCCGCAGTTACTGCCGGCTGCCAACATCGTTATGCTCTTATGTTCCTCTCTTGTCGTCTCTTTCTCCCACCCCGGCGCCCAGGACGGGCTCGGAGAGTCGAGGAGGTCACGGAGGACTGGAAGGAGGTCTGGGCGTGGCCGCCTCCGCAGCCTTGTCGTGGGGCACCTCTAGCTGCCCCTGAATTTGTTCGCTTCCTAGCCTGCTTAAACCTTCGTGCTCACCCCCACCCTACAACTTCTTCAGCCGTCTCGGCTCTTGGGCAGCCCTCCTTGGCACTGGCTTCCAGAACCAGGCCAGGACTCTTGGTAAGACCCCAAGACTGCTGACCTGACTTCCTCTCGTCTGTCCCTTATTGCTGAGAACCAGGCTTTTGCTTTCGTCCCTGGTTATGGCACCACTTGCCTTGGCTTCAGAGAAGACCTTGCCACAGTGACCCTACCTAGAGCTTTCAAAAAGTGAGAGCACCAACCTGAGGAGTGGAGAGGGAGCGGGAAGGGGAGAAGGGAGGCCAGGAGAAGATGAATAAAAGAGACACTTCTGACCTCATCCTAGCAGGGGCTTGTTCTGCCATCCTGGATCCCAGTGAGGCATTATCAGGCTGTGTTCTAGGAACCTCAGTAACACTGGGCATCTGGGGCCAGCCTTTTGGAGAGAGGGGACATCTGACTGCTGGGAAGATGAGATGTGTAGATGAGATGTGTGGGTAGATGAGATATATGGGACATTTCCCAGACACCCCCAAAGCACCCTGTTCCCCTTCTCCCAGAAGCTTCTTCAGGCCACTCCCAGAACCTGATCCTTGTACCTATATCCCAAGAAAACATCACACTCTGTCTTTTTCTTTTATTTAGAAATGATTTAAAAAACATTATACAAAGGCTGATCAGTTTAAAATGTGACCGACACTGAAATGCTGTGATATTCCCCAGGCCGAGGGGAAGCTGGGCTCTGGGGTCCCCAGTGCTGTGCCCTTCTGTCTGTCTGCCCTGTCCTGGAGTGATGGGCAAACAGATGACCACAAGACAGGAGAATCGGAGATTGGAAGCCTCCAGGCTGAGCCCTCTCTGGGCCTGGCCCTGCATCCCTCACATCTGCAGCCTGAGCTGCCTGCCTCCATCTCCTGCTCTTTCTCAGCTGGCCTCGGTAGTACCAGGAGCCAGTGGGGAGCCTGGGGAGCCTAGAGCTTTCAAAAAATGAGAGCACCAACCTGAGGAGTGGAGAGGGAGCGGGAAGGGGAGAAGGGAGGCCAGGAAAAGATGAATAAAAGAGACACTTCTGATCTCATCTTGGACCCTAGAGGAGTCCATAGGTGGGTACCCGAGGCCCAGCCAGCCCACCTGATGGCCTGGGCGAGAAACAACCTCTCTGTGCTTCATTTGAGGGCACGGTGAGAGTTAACCCTAGGCTTCCCAGGGCCTACACGAGTTGCATGTGAGTGGACAGGTATGAGCTAATAAAGTGCTTTGCAAAGTATAAAACACTATACAAACCTATGAATCACTAATATCTCTGCAGTTGTTCCCCACCCGCCCCAGGGAGCCCGCCCTTGGCCAAAATGAGAAAAAACAGAAGGATGATGACAGGGAACACAGTGGACCCACATAGGTGCCTCTGGGACAAGAGAGATTTTGCTCAAGACAGCTCCCAGGGCAACAGTAGTCCCTGTCTGCTATAGGTTAAGCCAACCCAAATCCCAGAGGCCACAGGGTAGGGGTGAGGCCCATGTAGGCTCAGAGGGTCTGAATGGCATCTGAGACTCTGCCAGCACCCTGAAGACATACCACCTTTTGGCTTTGGCAGAGAGCCAGTGGGCATCACTGAACCCTTTAGTCTTGCCTGGGATCTTCAGTGACAAACAGGGCTGCCTCCACTGGGTTGGAGTGAGGCAAGCTGAGCCCTAGAAATTCCTGCCAGAGACTGTGAAGGATGGGCCAGCTGGGTGTTTGTGTGGCGGTGGGGGGGTGCCCTTTTCCAAAGAGCAATGCAGGCAGATGGGCCCAGTGAGCTGGGTTAGCGAGGGCCAAGCTTGTATAAACACTGCTTCCAAGCTGAGAGATTGAGTTGGCCTCGGGATAACTGGGGTGTGGGCTCTGAACACTTCAGAAGGCTGCCCTGGGCCCATTATCCCCAAGGCCATGAGAAATGCTGGCCTGGAGCCATTTCTGCCTCACCTAGCTAGTCAGGCTGAGCCCCAGGCCATATGCAACAGAGCTGGGGACTGGGAGAGTGGGGAGAGGGACAGAGGAGTGGAGGATAGTCACAACTCAGATCAGCCTCCAGAAATGGGGTCAGCTCCTGCCCCAGCCCTTTAGCCTCATGAGCAGGGTCCAGCTCCTGGGATGTCTGGGCGGCTAGAGTGGCCTTAGCAGCACCTTGGTCCTTGTCTTCTGGGGAAGGGCCGGCCACACTGGCCTCATCACCAAGATAGTCACCTCTAATTCACCTAACGCCTCAAGCAGCCTTTGCAGAATGGGACTTCTAAAACAGTAGTGACGGGACATTTAAATATTCACGACATGACAGCTGGGTCCTTATAAGACCCAGCTGGGCCACAGCACTGCCTGCAACATGTGACCCTAAATCCTAGATCTCAGAGGAGACCCTGATGTGTGGAGCAGGTTTTCTGAGGAATCTGCTGTATGCCAGCAGCGGAAACCCAGGCTTGGTGCCTGCCATGTTGGCAGCAGGGATCTTGTATCCTTGGAGGACAGTGGGGTGGGGGCAGGGGGGACATCTGACCAGCAGGTGTTGGCAAAGGGGGACCAGGATTGGTGGCATCTCCCAGATGGGGCTGAGAGTGCTAGTGCTGGCTTCCACAGAAGGTGCTGGGTCCAGCCAGGAATGGAGCTGTGGTGCCTCATTGATACCACAGGATGCAGTGACCACAGGCCTCCTCCTGGCATGGTCCCTGCCTCCTGATGGGGCCTGGTCTATTCCCTTGGGTAGGGAGCAGTTCACAGGACAGAAGGCTGGCAGCTGGCTGCCAGACACCCACCCTGAGGCACAGCCACCATCACTCCCTGCCTCATGCTCAGCCTAGGCCAATGTACCTACCACTTCAGCTGCACGACCCCTGGCCTAGGGGCCTGCTGGCCCTGGTGGGCAGTGGCCAGAGCTGCCCCTGAGACCCTGATGAGGAAGGGCCTGGCTGGCCAGACCGAGTGGACAGAGAGGGCTCTGGGCTGCTCACACCCACTCCTGGACTGGCCGCTTATAGTAGGTGACAGGCTGAGGGCCTGCCTTGTTCTTGAACTGGAAGATGGTGTAGACCAGCACCAGGATGCAGAGGGACAAGATGCAGGGGATGACCACAGCCACGGCATTCACAGAGCCTGGTACGTCATTGATGGTCACCATGATGTCCACATCGTCCTGGGGCAGCCGCCGCTCCTTCCGCCGCTCCACCTCCTTCTGGTTGCAGCCCATCCAATCACGTAGGATGTTACGTGGATAACCTGGCTCCACACTCAGTTTCTGGTTGTCAAACTTCCAGTAGTCCCGGCCCTTGTAGAAGTAGGTGTAATCTGCAGAAACATAGTCCAGCATCACTACTCCCAGAGACTGCCCTGCACCTGCTCTGGGCCAGTGTGAGAGGGCAAAGGGTGCTGTGGCAGCGTGGAGGAAGGACACCTCTCCCATCCTGGAGTCCGAGAGGAGCTCTGAAGGAGGGGTGGGCCTATGAAGTGGTAGGAGCAGCGTGTTGGATCACTTGCAGATGGGGGGAGGGCAATGCGTGGCATACTCTGCAAACAGTGTGGCAGAGTCATGGAGTGTGACCTGCACAGTGGCAGAGAGGTGCACGCAGGACCTGGAGCAGCCTAGCCCATCATCACCCAGGTCCTGGGAAGCCACTGAGGGGCTATAAGTAGAATTGATACGTTCAATTTGTGCCTCCCTACCTTCCAACCCTCCCATCCACCCCGCCCACATGGGAGAGATCAAGTTCCCAAGTATGGCTTAGACAGCACTGCCTTTGTAGCTCTAAAGCCTCAGTGCAGCTTTCCTTTGAGGCAAGGGAGGCAAGGAGTCAGATTTCTCCTTTTGTTGACAGTAGACACCACTTTGTCACGTTATGGCTTTTCTTTGGCTTGGGTCACAACACAGATGCAGGGTCTCTGAGACTGCTGGGGAAGGAGGTGGAGGCTGGGGTGCCTGGGTGGCTCAGTCAGTGAAGCATCTGACTCTTGGTTTTGGCTCAGGTCAATCATCTCACAATTCATGAGTTTGAGCCCCTCATCGGGCTCTGTGCTCATAGCCTGAAGCCTGCTCGAGAGTCTCTCTCTCCCTCTCCTTCTGTCCCTCCCCTACTCACGCTGTTCTGTCTCTCTCAAAATAAACAAATAAACTTAAAAAAAGAAGAAGAAAAGAGGCAGAGAGGCTGGGCAGCCACCCCAGGCTCCCAGCAACAGCCTTCACGGCCCAGACGGTGTATAGACAGCAAAACAACTCACTGAGACTCTCCTATTGGGCAGCTTCCCCCTCTGGCACTTTCATTGGCCAAAGTCCTTGATGTCACTTGTCTCTGAGGCTCCCAGAAAGCAAGACCACGAGTGTAAAGCATCAGGTACACAGGAGAGCCATCAAGTAGCAGCTCTGCCGCTGAGACTTTTGGCTTTCTTACCAGTGACATCTCCTTAGAGAGCCCTTCCTGAGGACCCTCTCTAACATGCCCTCCCCAGCGTCCCCGACCCCCACCATAACTCTTCAATTGCATTTCTTTCCCTTCGAGCATTTGCAGCCACTTTAGTTGTTTTCTGCCTCTAGAATGGGAGCCAGAGATGCAATGCAAGTCTTATCCTCTGCTCCTTCCCCAGTTCTCCCACACGACCTGGGTCTCAGTCATTATCATGGAGGGAATGATTGACTTCTGTTGTCTACATAAACTAAAACACACCAACAAGATGATAATGATGATGGCAATAGCAGCTAAGTCTCACATGGCATGGATCATGTGCTAGGCATTGGTCTAAGTGCTCTACTGAATTTATCTTACAAATCCCAGTGAGGGTAGGTACCATTATTATCCCCGTTTGATAGATGAAGACACAGAATACTTAAGTGCCCAAACTCATAGTAAGCGGTGGAAGTGGGACGCGAAGCCAGCCAGCCTCCAGAGTCTGTGCTTTTGACCAGATCAGGGGAAATGTATTTAACAAACATTCGCAGATTCCCACTCTCCACTTGGCAACACCCAGCCTCTCCTCCTGAGAAGCTTCTCGTCTGCTGGGAAGCTCCCAGCCTGGCCTCCAGGAGGAGCTTAGGAAATGTCTCATAAATAAAAAAAGCTTCTCTTTCCATCTTCCTGCCCTCCCCCAAGCCTTGTAAAAAAAACAAACAACCAACACCTTTGAAAGCATCTGTATCCATCCTTGCTTTTCAGAGATGATAACTCGAGGAAGCCCAGGAGTACATTTGAGGACCACTATTTGAGAAATGTTGTCTGAAGGAATGAAGTCAGTCTATGAAAACATCTCTGAAATGTGAGTCATCTCTGCAGATGAGAAACTGTGACTTGGTAGCTGGTAAGAGGATTAATTTACTGTGTGAACATGGGTGGATGCGAGGCAGTTGTCTTTACCATCGGACACCATTTCTGAAACGTGGATACCCTGAGAGTATTCCCACGGGCCCTGTCGAGACCTACATAAAGTCAGGCCACCCCCCCACCCGGCCAGGTCCTTACGTACATCCTTCCTTGCTGATGAAGGCCCCCTGGGGAGCCTGTGGGATGCCCTTCCACACAGTGATGGGCTTGGGGTAGCCAGGGTCCGTGGCCCGCCGCTCCTCGCTGTAGCGCCAGTAACGTTCGCCTTTGAAAAAGTAGGTCTTGCCCACAGGTTCCCAGCGCAGAGCCGTGTCAATGCCTTCTCTGGGCAGACAGCTCCCCAGCTCCCCCAGGCTGTGGGGGTACCCAGGCTCCACCGTCACCTCCTTAAACACCCAGTACTTGTCACCTGTAGCCAAGAGAAGCCCGGGATCAGCCTTCCCTAGTCACTCAATGCTAGAGGTTGTGGCTAGTGCCACTTGTCCATCTTTTGCTAGGACAGAAGTCATTCATGGAGCCAGAGTGTCAGGGGAAACAGCACAAGGCCTGGTCGATGGCCTCTCTGGGAGACCGAGGCCCCTTGGCCCTGGCAGAGCATAGGGGCAAGAAGCCAGAAGCCAGTCACCACAGATCTTGGGCAGCTGGCTCCATGCTGCCCAGCCTTCGTGCCCCACCCGCTGTTCATTCATGTGACGTGCTCCTCTCAGGTGTCCTCAGCCACTCCCATGGCTTTGCACGCATTAGTATTCCCAAACCTTCCACCAGTGACACTCACCTCTGAGGGCTCACAGCCACTCCCAGCAGACCCGAGCCCCAGACCCGGGAACCCTGATCCAGGGTACACCAGCCTTGGGCACTTCCAGGTCTGCTTCCTGGAGTTCCTCACTACCTCCACAGGGCACTCCCTCCCTCCTCGCCTTTCCGCCTCCTAGTTCCCCAACAAGAAGCCTGGCATCACCTTTGACCCTCTCTTTCCTTCTCCTCTCCACGTTCAGCCTCTCATGAAGCCTTTTGCATCTTTTGGCTGTCCCCCTCTGGCCTCACTGGACCTCCCTAGTGTGGGCCTTGTTGACTCGCTCCCCTCCCCTCCAGCAACCGACTCAGAAATGGCCTCCCCACCTCTGCCCTGTTCTGTTGGGTTGCTGCCTGCCCTCTGGCTCTCCACTGCTTAGAAACACCCAGTGAATTCTAGTGTTTCTCTAATGGGTCAAGACCACATTCTGGCCTGGCAACCAAGACTTCTTAGGCCTTTCCCTCATTCTCCTTTCCAGGCCACTGCTCACCGCTCTCCAAGGTGGGGCTCCCTGGCTGTCCAGTGGGTCTTCTAAGCTCTTCCAATGTACATGCACATCCCCACACTACTCTATTCTCATGCTGTTCCTTCCCCTTGGACTGCTTTCCTCACTTCTCACTGTCTGTATCTTACCCTTCTGAGGCTGGGCCCACCACAAGATAATTACAATGAAGCAACCTAGCCCTGGGTGGGCATACAGTACATGCTAGCTCCCCCTGGCTCCTTCCCTGACCTCTCCAGCCTGTGTGACCTCCTCCCAACCAACTCTTACAGAACTGATGGGAGTGCCTTCCATGGAGCACTGTGCCTGGATCCTCTACTTCACGAGGGTGAGCCTTGTTGTGCCACCAACCTGGGAACACCACAGACCCTCAACAATCACTTCATGACTTGATTCCTCTGGACTGTGCTTCGCCTGCCTGCAGGGATTAGTCTTGTCAGAAGCCATGTCTCTGTTAGGGCTCGAGGGGCCCTTGGAGGCCATCTGCTTCTCACCCTGCCTCTTCCAGCGTATAGATGGGGAAAGAGGGTTCCAGGAAGGGCAGGGAGCTGTCCCAGGTCTCTTAGCACAGGCTGTCTTACCTTTGAAGAAGACAAATCTTCCATCAGCCCTTTCGTAGGCTGCATCTATACGGGCGGGCAGTCCCTTCCAGAACTGTTCAATCTGCATGGGGTAGCCCTCTTGCACCCGGTTATTGCGCAGGCGCCAGAACCAGCGATCCTGGAGATTAAGGGGAGAAGAAAGAAGTGTGGCAGGCCCTTCCTCAACTTAGGATCTCAGTCTTGGGGCTCAAGCCCCAGTAACCCAAAAGTTTACCCCGGGTCCAGTTTTGCAACTCTCTGTGATGTCTATCTTTTGCGTCTAGCTTCCAGTTCCATGTGAGGAAGACAGAATGCCCATTAACTCTTCATATAAACCTCCTGATGGCTCTTGCTGTCCAAGGGACCATGAGACAACACAGGAGACAGGCTTGGTGCAGGGATGAGGTGTGGAGGAGCTGGAAGGGATGGTGCCAGGGGCCTGTAGTGGCCACATGAGGGCAGCAGAGAGTCACTGAGATCAGTGGGCCACTCACCAGGCTGGCCACTAAGCCTGGGCAGAGTGCCCTCCTCACCCTTCCATCCAGCAGGGCAAGGACACTGGGAAGCAAGCTGCGGGAATCCCTCAAGACCTGGGTGTGAATTCAGGTTCCTTCACTTAGAGTTGCATGACCGTGGGCACGGTCCTGCAAGTGCCTCACCTACGAATGGGGGTAATGTTGGGGATCAGAGGAGAGATAATAGGTAAAGCATCCAGAACAGCATCGGCACATGGTTGATGTTAAATAAATGGCAGCCTCAGTGGGCCAAGAATCTGATGAAAGCCCTCTTCTTCAAACTAGTGTCTTATGCCAGCGCAGCCCTTGGCTGGTAGGAAATCTGCACAAGGCCTGTAACCTACAAGGACCTCAGTGTAAATGGGGATGATGAAAGAGGCACCTACATGGCTCAGTCATTTGAGCATCCGACTCTTGATTTGATTTAGGTCATGATCCCAGGGTCATGGAGTGGAGTCCCACATGGGGCTCCATGCTGTGTGCAGAGCCTGCTTAGGATTCTCCCTCTCCCTTTGCTCCTTTCCCCTGCGCATGTGCTCGCTCGCACGCTCTTTCTCTCTCAAATTAAAAAAAAAAACGGGGATGATAAAAGCCAGATTTGCCTAGGAACCGTTCAGTGGGGGGATCAGAGTACAGCAGAACAAATGTGATTTGTAAAAGATGGTACAAAAACTAGAAAAGTTTTTTTAGAAGGTGTTTTACAAAGCACTTTCATGTTGTTTTAAAACTTTAGTTTGACTATCATAAGTCTGTTAAGTAGATTTGAGATATACACAGTCTTTTCTTTTTTTTTATTTTTGAGAGAGAGAAAGAGAGAGAGAGAGAGAGAGAGAGAGAGAGAGAGACAGAGTGGGAGCAGGGGAAGGACAGAGAGAGAGGGAGACACAGAATCTGAAGCAGGTTCCAGGCTCTGAGCTGTCAGCACAGAGCCTGACACCCATGAACCACAAGACCACGACCTGAACCGAAGTCGGATGCTTAACCAGCTGAGCCACCCAGGCATCCCAAGATTTACAGAATCTTAAGGAAGGCCAGTGGCTTTCCTAGAGCCACTCAGTGAGAGGCAGGATTGGCACTGACCCATGTCGCCTGATTCTTGCTCAGTACTCATAGCTTGCTGGGAGAGCTCCCTGAGGGGAGTGGGGCAACCCTGCACAACCACCCAGTGTGATGGAGACATGCTGGCCAGACCCCCTTCCTTAGAGGGCTTGTTGCCCTGGTGGACCAGGGTGTGGTCAGCAGGCTGTTTTCAACTGCAGGCCTCTCGGGATGGCCTCGGCTTCAGCGAGCTCCCCCAAGATCATGCCCCTTCTCATCCAGTGACTGAATGTAGCAGGAGGTACAAAGTCCCAGCTATTTGGGGCTGGTGTGGGATGACTCTGATGGGCCCTTCTAGCTCCAGAGCTCCTGGTGGGGGTGGCCGACTCTGCAACTCCTACTTGCCACTTATATTCTCCTGCCCAGTTTCACTTCCTTCCCTCCTTACCACAGATGTTGATCCCAAAGGTAGTTTTTAATGAAAAGCTTGTATTCTGAACACTGTGTCAGAGTCCACTTCCCTGGGAGCCCAACCCGCAACACACCAACCAAACATGCTGCCACCCATTCAACCTGTGGCTGATGTGACAGGAATAGGACAAGTGACAAGATGTAGCCTGGCCAGCTTTCTACCAGGCATCCCTCAGTACTGGCCTCTCAGCCCTGGCAGGATCTGGAGACAGACTCCACCATCTCTGTGTCAGCCCCTACTCCAAGCTGCTATCTTCATGGCCATACACTCATTTGGTCTTCATACACCTTCATTAAGGGAATGGCCCAGCTTTCAGATGGAGAAACTGAGGTCCAGAGAAGGGAGATGACTTGCTCGAAGTCAGTGACCAGAAGCGGGTCTCCAGTACTTTCCCCAGCATTGACCCCTAGGAAGGTGTAAGATCACCAGTCTACCCACCTCCCTCTTAGAAACAAGTCAATTCACCCGGCATCACCAGAAAGAAACCCATGTCCTGGCCGCTGGGCCAATTCCTGTCCAGGCCCAAAGCGGGCCTAATCCCAGAGTAGCAGCCTTCTCCTGCTCCACAGAGGGGGCATGACTGGGGGAGGACCATCTGAGTGTTACCAGTTGACTGGCCCTACCTTAAATACAAACATCTCGCCTCGGAAGAGTGCCACCGTGTTGAAGTTGCCATCACAGATGTTGGGTTTGGCGCCGGGTGTGGACGGCCGGTCCCCGAGGGGTGGCCGAGGTGGCCTGGGTTGGCGCTCATGCTTCCTCTCACTTGGTGAGTGGATCCTGCGGACGGGGAGCGTGGGGAGGGGTCTGGTGGGCTCCAGGGGCTCAGCTGGGGGTCCTGGAAAGAGGGGCTGCATCTTAGACAGGGCCACCCATTCCCTGCCTCCCGCTGCCATTGCTTCATCAATACCCTGGCAGCTGAGGTCTGTCACCCTCCAGCCTTCTGTTCCCTCTCCCATTTTTACTCCCCAATATTTGAGGAAAGAGATGAAAATAGCCGTTAAATGGGAACTCACATCTTTCCACCCCCAAATCTGAAATCTTCTCTTCTTCTCTTCCATTATAAGAGAGAATATGTCCTTTCTGAGGCTCAGTGTCCCATACCATTATTCTCTGCTCCCTCTACACATGCCAGCCTCATTCTCTCCCTTTCATTCCTTGTCCCACTCCAGGACAGCCTCTGCCCTGTCACCTATTGAAGCCACTCTGTCAAGATCTCCAATGACCTTCAGGTTGCCAAACCCTAGGGTTACTGACTCAAACTTTGATGTCCATATCAAGATCCAGGGATCTCGATAAAATGAGGATTATGACTCAGAGGGTCTGGGGTGGGGCTTGCAGTTCTGCATTTATTCAGGCTCTTAGGTGATGCCAGTGTTGCTGGTCTGAGACCCACACTTTGAGTAGCAAGATCATAGGAGCACTTTTCCAGGGCTCTGTACTGTCTTGGTTTTCCTTCTACTCCATGGGCTGTTCCTTCTCCACTTCCTTTGCTGGCAGCCTTTCCTTACCCACCCTACCCTAAAGGTTGGAGTGCTGCTGGGTCTTGTCTCTGTTTTTGTCGCTGTGTGAGTTTCCTCCCTTGGGTTGCATATTAGGATCACTGGGAGAGCTTTTAAAACTCCCGATGCTCAGAGTTCACCCCAAACCAAAGAGAACCCAATCTCTGAGGATGAGGCCATTTTTAAAATGGAAATTCCAAGGCAATTCCAATGAGTCCCTTAGTTACGGATCACTACCTTAAGTGATCTCCACTCCCTGTGGAGAGGAGAATGGGGAGGTGCCCACGTTAATGGCTTTAACCACTTTCTATGTTGGAGCTTTGTTTTGTGATATCAGAAATGTTTTGTGATGACAGAAATGTTCTGTATTAGCACTGTCCAATACAGTAGCCTCCAGCCATTTGTGGCTATTGAGCACTTGAAATGAGTGACTAGTTGTTAGTGTGACAGAGGAACAAAAATTTTAATTTTACTTAATTCTAATTAATATAAATTCAAATTTCAATAGTGACATGTAGCCAGTGGCTATAGATTGGACACCAAGGATTCCAAATCAATATCCCAGCCCAAATCTCTGAGCCACAGACTGGTAAATCCTATTGTCCTACACTTAGAAAAGCCAGAAATCTTGCTGTTGTCCTTGACCCTCACCCCCATGTTGGATCTATCAGCAAATCCTGTCCATTCTACTTTCAGTCACCTCCGGTCCCTACCTCCCCTGTCCAGTCCTCCACTACCTCACTTATGGAGATCCCGCCCATCCCCCAGGGTTCGGGTTGGGACCATCTGCTCTCTGAGGTCATTAGGGCCTCCAGAAGGAGCCCTCCTCCCGTGCTTCATAGCCTGGAGGCTGAGGTGGCCTGTGCTGTGCTGACAGGCATTTGCTCAAGCAAACTAGTCTTCCCATTTCAACTGACTTGACCAAAACAAGACCTTTGCATTACCAGTGTGAATAGGGAACTGTGAGGGAGGCGTGGTAGCAGGCCTTTTATATCTTATCAAAATATCAGATAGCCTCTCCTTTTTTCTTGCTTAAGAAAACCACCCGATCAGGCAGGTAGTCACAGCCCAGCCCTTAAGAAGGAGCAGCAGCCCCCGCTCCCCTGCCACACACCGTAGATCTTCTGGATGCCCTGGAGATCATCCTGAGGCAGTTTGAAGTTGTGTGTCTCCATGTACTGGTAGAAGGGCGCCATGATGGCGCTGGGGTCGTTGGAGTGCTCCAGTCCTAGCGCATGGCCCAGCTCGTGCACAGCCACCAGGAAGAGGTCATTCCCTGTGGAGAGGGGAGTGGGGAGGTGCCCAGGGCACCCACTTAGGTATCAATCAACCCATTGCTTCAGCCAACACTGAGCATAGGCTTTGTCCCAGGCCCTGTTCTGGAGAAATCATACACAGTCCTGCCTTTCAGAACTCTCAGTATAGTGGGGGATTTGGAAAGAGAAACAAAATAAGTGAGATTAATGTTCCAAGTGCTTTAACAGAGGTCTGTAAGGGTGGAGTAAGGATTCTGAGAAGGGCGGAGTAATTTAAACTTGAAGGAACCTGTGCAGGGAAAGCTTCACAAATGTGAAGTTTACCTAAGTCTTGAAAGATAAGAAGTTAGTCAGGAGAATGGATTCAGAGGGTAGGAGAGGGAGGGATGGGGTGGCATTCCTGACAGAGGGAAGGCTATAAACAAGATCTACGGACAAGCAGGCTCATTCCACTTGGCTCTGGAACAAAGCAGGAGGGGAGGGCAGAGAGAGATGAGGTCAGCCAGGCTGGCAAGTGGGCTCTGTGATGCCACGCAAAGGAATTTGGACTGGCTTCTTGGCCAGTGGGGGGTTTAGAGCAGGAATGGGGGTGGCGACATAATGAGTCACTCTGGCTGCTCTGCACTGAGGAGGGCTGAGAGGGGAAGGAGACCAGAGACAGGGCTTCCATGATCTTTTGGGTAGAAGGGTCTGGGTGAGAGATGAAAAGGGCTACACCAGACAGGGAGTA
The DNA here is from genome assembly GCF_006229205.1 of Suricata suricatta. NCBI lineage: Eukaryota > Metazoa > Chordata > Mammalia > Carnivora > Herpestidae > Suricata > Suricata suricatta. The sequence goes on along the minus strand of NC_043711.1, from coordinate 83,519,661 downwards.
GGACAAGCAGAGGGGAGATCTGGGGAGGCAGGTTCACGTTCAGCATCAGGAGGTCCAGGGGCAGGCAGGGCCCTGATCGCGAGGTGCTCTCAGTCCAGCAAGACCTTAGTTCTGAAGGAACTGAACCTTGGCCAAGATCAAGGCAGGGACTCAAATTCGAGTGAAAAACAAGTTCCAGGTGCCAAAAGTGGGACACGGGATCCCGAGCACGAAGCTGAGGCAGCAACATGGCACAATGGTCATGAACATGGGCCCCTGAGCCAGATGGACCTCCTTCGTTTCCAGCTCTGCCCCACTGGCTTTGTGAACTTGGTCAGAAGTCTACCCTCTGAGCCTCAATATCTTCCCTTGTAAAATGGGGAGATCATACCTACTTCACATTGTTGTATGAGGGTTGGATGAGGTAATGTGGGTGAGGGGCATGGCACTGCACAGTAGCTTTTGTCACCAGACATCAGATGGAAGCTTGGTGCCTGGAACAAGCCCATTGACCAGAAAGGAAGCATAAGGCCAGTGGGGGTCCAGCTACCAGATTTTCTTAAGCCAACTCCTCTGACCCTCTGGATTGGGCCTGGGACAGAGCAAGGCCTGACTTTGGGGGAATTAAGTAACCCACCTTGGGAAAGAAACACGAGGGACAGGGCATTGGGCAGGCTGTCCTACTGAGAGTCCTGACCTCTGTCTGTCCAGTTGAAAACTCTTGCTTGCCTAGGCCTTTGGCATTTGAGCTCTGTCTCTCCTGCCCTAAGGCATGTTACAGCTCATTCCTGTCACCTCCAAATGCAAGGGAGGCTGCCAGGGGTCTGAGAGGTGGTCAGGAGTCCTAGTGCCTACTTTGGCTCCCGTGTCACTGGCATAGTTGCCCAGCCCAGCCCAGTTGAGGGACCTGTGAGGGTCAGATGGGACTGAGGATTGTCTCTGGCCTTTTTGGCTAAGGTCTTGGAAGAGAGAAGAGCCTTATGGAGCAGACCCCGACGCAAGCATGCCTGCCGCTCTGCTGACACCACCAGTGTCTTCAGCGAAGTAGGGATGGGCAAGATCAGTGCAAGGTTGGCCAAGAGCCTGGGGCTGGCCTTCTGCTGGGGAAGGGCAAGCTGGCAGGAGGAGGCCAGGCCGCCCCCAGTTCCTTCCTCGGGTCCTGGTTCCTCTGGCAGCGGGGAAGGGTGAGCTCATCTCTCAGCTCCATCCCAAACAAAGGCGGCTGCTAGAGGCAGCAGAAGGCAGCTCTGCTTCCTGGGGGCTGGCCCTGCCTGGCTCTGCCTCCTGGCCTGTTCTTCCACCTGGGACAAGCTGTTCGGGCCTCTTGTCTCCTGACCAGGCTCTTCCTCAGGGGGCATCCGCAGGGATCTCCATTGGGAACCAGGGAGCAGGGCTCTGAGCACTTGGCAAGACTCTAAACCTTTGTCCTCAGCCTGTGTCTGTTTCTCTGTAGCCTCTGTGCCTGGGTCTCTGCACAGAGTAGGAGTAAGCCCTTGAAGGAAAGGGGACTGTGGGTTTATTCCAGGGACCAAAAAGCAGAAAAGAGCTGGGGAACTGGCATCCTATTGTGCAGAAGCCCAAGAGACCTGCTAAGTGGGGGTTGCTCTAGGGAGATGGAAGGAGGGGGAAGGACAGAAGAACTCCCTGGAGCTAGCGAGGGGAAAGGCAGAAGGATGGAGAAGATCCCAGTGCTTAATGGGCAGGAGACTGTTAGGGTCTTCAGTCTCCAAGAGGGGGAGACACAAGGAAGCAGAGTAGTCAGAAATGCAGTCTCAGAGAGCCAGACTGCCGTGAATCCCAGCTCTGCCATGTTGCAGCGGTGTGACATTTTAAATCTTATCTTCTGCAAAATGCAGTACCTGCATCCTAAGAACGGGGGTGAAGTTAATGAGGCAAGGCATGCAAAGTGTTCACACCGCCTCCTGGCACAGACCTACTAGCAGGGTCACATTGACCTATGTGTGAGGACCAGCAGCCCCAGTATGGAATGTTCCCAAGGGCTGGGAGCTCAAGTCCTAGGGCCTCCTAGCAGGTACCCAAAAGTCTTACTCAACTATCTCTGCTTCACTTCCTTCCCTTGGAACCTCCATATTTGGTCAGTCCCATCTCATCAAGCCCTCCAGTCCCCGAAAAAGGCTGTAACATTTCCTTTTGCCTCTATTCTTTTGCCAGTGCTTTCCCTTCTACCCAGGATAGCCTTACTCCTTCAAAGTTCAGCTCAATGCCACATTTTCCAGGAAGACTTCCTTGATTTCCCCCACTGGCAGTGAGTGCTTACTCCTCCACTCTCCCAGCAGTTTATCTGAACCATCTTTATGGCACTGATCACTTTCCACCATACGTTACAGCCATTAGCACACACTCTCTTCTGCTCCAGGAGTGTGAACTCTACGAGGGAGTTTATTACACCAAGTGCAGATTCCCAGCCCTTACTCCAGAATCAGAGATTCAGAATAGCAAGATGTAACCTGGGATGTGCATTTTTAAAAAGATTTCTTTAAAAAAGTTTTTTTAAGTGTTTATTCATTGGAGAGAGAGAGAGAGACAGAGGCAGAGAGAGAAGCAGAGAGAGAAGGGGGACACAGAATCTGAAGCAGACTCCAGTCTCTGAGCTGTCAGCACAGAGCCCGATGCGGGACTCGAACTCACAAACCATGAGATCATGACCTGAGCTGAAGTTGGATGCTCAACTGACTGAGCCACACAGGCACCCCGCTATGTGAGTTTTTATAACCACATGGAACTTTACTTCTCTGTTAAAGGGATATTATGATCCCTTCCTGGGCTAGCTCCCAGGGTTGGGGGGAGAGTCACACAGAAGTGACTGCCAAAGGACTCTTCTCTGTGAAGGGCTGGTCTCAATGACTCTTCCTGTCTTGTTACCTTTCGCAGGCCTGGCCTCCCTTCTCATCAGAGCTTAGTGAACTCAGACATCACAGTGGACTCACTGAAAAGAGATGAGGACAGAGCGTGCCCGGAAGCAGCCCCTGAAGCCAGCTGGAAGGTATGGCAGGCCAGATTGCCTTCACACAGACTCCAGCGATGTGGAGAATCAGGAACACCTTCACACCCTTATAATCCAGTGGTTCTCCGGGAGAGCCTTCTAAACACACAGGTGAAGGAGCTTCTGATTCAGGAGTGTTGGGTTAGGACTTAGGCAACATTTTTTTTTTCTTAATTAAGTTCCCTCAAGTGAATTTTATAGTGATTGGCTCAGCTGACATGCCCGAGCCAAGTGCTCGCTCTTGGCATCCCTAACAGTGGGGCAGCCTGCGTCCTATGTGCGTTCTACCGTGATGCGGTAGGGAGGAGCCAGCCACTTTGGAAGCTCTTGCCAGAACGTGAATTTAGTCAGGTCTATAGGACTAATTACCAATATTCAGGATAGACGAGGAAGGGAGACATGTTAAAAGTGAATCTGAGTCTCATCAAGCCAAATGAGTGTCCTCTGGACAAGTGACGAAGGGCGGGGTCGTGGTGGGGAAGCGAGCTGACTGTTGTAAGTGAAAATGGCTTAAAAAACATGTCAACCATGCATGATGTGTGGATATTGTCTGGTCCTGATGCAAGCAAACAGCTGTAAAGGACATTTTTGAGGTAATTTTGGGAAATGAATATAAACAGGAGTTGGATTTTGAGAAATTATTGTTCATTTTGTTGGGCTTGATAATGGTTTTGTGGTTGTGTTAAAAATAATCTTTTTGGGATGTCTGGGTGACTCAGTCAGTTGAGTGTCTAACACTAGATTTTGGCTTAGGTCATGATCCCAGGGTTGTGGGATCAAGCCCTGTGTCAGGCTCCACACTGAGCATAGAACCTGCTTAAGATTTTCTCTCCCTCTCTCTCATTCTGCCCTTCTCCCCTGCTCATGCTCTCTGTCTCTCTAAAATATAAAAAAAATTTTAAAAGAAAATAATCTGTCAGATTTGAAAGGGTACATGCACCTCAATGTTTATAGTAGCACTATCAATAATAGCCAAACTATGGAAATAGCCTAAGTGTCCATCCACTGAGGAATGGATAATGATGTGGTATATATATACACACACACACACACACACACACACACACACACACACACACAAAATATGGAATATTGGAATATTACTCAGCCATCAAAAAGAATGAAATCTTGCCATTTGCAACAATAGATGGAGCTAGAGTATATTATGCTAAGTAAGATAAGTCAGTCAGAGAAAGACAAATACCATATGTTTTCACTCTTAGGTGTAGTTTAGGAAACAAAACAGATGAACATATGGGAAGGGAAAAAAGAGAGAGAGAGGGAGGCAAACCATAAGAGACTTTTAATGATAGAACAAAGGGTTGATGGAGGGAGGTGGGTGGGGGATGGGCTAGATTGGTGATGGGCATTGTGGAGGGCACTTGTGACGAGCACTGGGTGTTACATGTAAGCAATGAATCACTGAATTCTACTTCTGAAACCAATATTACACTGTATATTAACTAACTAGAATTTAAATAAAAATTTGGAAGAAAAAAAATCTGTTAGGGCTATGTCCTAAATTGTTTACAGATGAAGTGATATTGTGCCAAGGATTTTCTTTAAAATACATCAGCCAAAAAATACAAGTGGCTGGAGGAGAGTAGATGAAATAGCAATGACATCAAGTTGGTAATTGCTGAAGCAAGGGGACGGGTGCCTGGGGGTTCATATTATCATTTTCTCTTCTTTTCTGAGTTTGAAGTTTTCCATCGTGGAAATTTAGAAGAAAGCCAATAAACACAAAGTTCCCAGGAGGCTGCACTCACTCCCTTGTTGAATTTATGTGGAAATTAAACAAGATAATATACAGGTGCTCCATAAATCTTGGTTCCTCTCATCTCCTTCCAGAAACTGTCCTAGGGCCACCTGCTGCATCCGGGGTCCATTGGCATACTTAGGAATTTCATCTGAACAGTTCGTGCTTGGTTTTCTAGATCACATTAAAGTCCTGACTCGTGTCTAAAGAAGACATTGGCCATCTTGGACTCTATCAGAACTGGCAAATGCTCATCAGGATGGGTGGGACAGATGGGAGGACTGTGGGATTGTGCCCATCTATGGGTCCCAGCTCCTTCCCACACACACTCCCAGAAGGCCTTGGGACTTTGAGACTGGGCCGCAGGTCTCCCCCAGCAAGGAGCTCTTTCGGGCAGTACAAACCTCAGAGCTGGGAAGGGGAGGGCAGTGTTGTTAAGAGTATCTTCCCAGTGCCTCCTCTGTCCAACAACCCTTTAAGAATTCATTTATCTCCATCAGGGCTATAACAAAAATCTTGTCAGCTAACAGTGCCTGGCACGTAACAGGGCTCAAAAATGTTCGTTTCTTTTCCTTGCACTTTATCAGCACAGCCAACCATTCATTGACACCGATTCAAGAATAAGCATGGGAGAGAGAATAGGTGTCCAGAAAGCCAGGAAACACATCCAGGACATAAAGGAAAGGGATACCAGGGCAGAGGAAATCGAGCTGGATAGGAAAGAGGACCGACATTTGAAGAGGGCAAGGGACAGAGAGAAGTGTGACGGTTTCGTATCTTCGCAGGGGCTGAGCCTTGGCCAAGCCACTTCCTGAACCATCTCTTCACAGATGAGCCAAGGGTTGCTCATTGCCTTCATGCAATGATATGAAATGTTTTCAAGAAGGCTGTTCCCATCCAAAGACACCAGACTCAGCCTCTGAGGAGTTGGGCCTATAAGAGTCTGCTCCCAGCCTGAAGCGTAGCCTAAGAAAAAGAACACCCTGTGTTTCCCAAACTTGTCTACACTTAAGACTCAGAATGTCCAGGGGCAGGGCCTGGAAATCTAAGTTTATGACAAGAAACCCAGGCGATTCTTGTGATCAGGGAAGTTAGGGAAACTCTGAGGATAAAGACAGTGTTTTTCAAGGGGGATGGAACATCTATACCAGAAGTGCCTGGAGAATTTATTACACCAAGTGCAGATTCCCAGGCCTGTCTCCAGAATCAGAGATTCAGAATAGCAAGAGGTTAGGGGACCTAACCTGGGATGTGTATTTTTAAAAAGATTTCTTTAAAAATTTTTTAAAAAAATGTTTATTCATTTGAGAGAGGGAGAGAGAGACAGAGACAGAGAGAGAGGGGGACACAGAATCCAAAGCAGACTCCAGGCTCTGAGCTGTCAGCATAGAGCCTCATGTGGGGCTTGAACTCACAAACTGTGAGATCATGACCTAGCCAAAGTCAGACGCTTAACTGACTGAGCCACCCTGGTGCCCCTAAAAAGATTTCTGGGTGATTCTGGTGTGCCCTGCAGTTTGAGAACCATGAAAGTTTAGTTTGATAGCTAAGAGTATGTGTGCTTCAGGGACATCTGGCTGGCCCAGTCAGTAGAGCATGCAACTCTTGATCTCAGGATTGTGAGTTTGAGCCCCACGTTGGATGTAAAAGTTACTTTAAAAAAAAAAAAAAGAGTATGTGTTCCAGAGTCATAATGCCCAGGTTCAAAGCCTTACTTCACCATTCACCAACTATGGGACTATAGGTAGACTACTTAATGTTTCTACATACCTTACCTATCTGTAAAATGGAAATCATAACAATAAATACATACTAATAGTATGTGGAAAGCACTTGACATGGACCCTAGAATATCAACATGCTAATCATTATCTGTTCTCATCTAAAAGCCAGAATCCTCTGTCCCATTCTCCTCCAGACTCATCTCTGCATTTTCTTGGTATTTCTGCTACAAGCTTCAGTCTAGTCTGCTTTGGAACAGGGTTACTATATACGCACTGTCTCCCCCACTCAACTGTGGACTACCAGAGGGCAGAGGTCATGTCTTTTTTTAAATGTTTGGAGCACCCCCTCCCTCCGCCCTGCTCCAGGCTGTGTATCATGTTACACTAAAGTTGGAAAGGAGCTTAGAATCACCTAGTCCAGTCCCTCATTTTTTATATGAGGAGACTGAGGGTGAATCATTTGCCCTGAGTCACACAGTCAGGTTGCTGAGCAGTGATTTGAGCTGCCCGCTACCAGCTAGCTATGCCATTTGAGTCCCAAGCCCTTCATTTTTAAAATGGACATGATGAGGGGCACCTGGGTGGCTCAGTTGGTTGAATGTCCAGCTTCGGCTCAGGTTATGATCTAACAGTTTGTGGGTTCAAGCCCTGCATCAGGCTCTCTGCTGTCAGCACAGACCTTGCTTCAGATTATCTGCCCCCCCCATCTCCCTGCCCTTCCTAAAGCACTAAGCAAGTGTTTTAGGGGTAAATACTGATAAGGAACATTTTTGCAACCTGAAGACTTGTTACTATTACTGTACAATATTGACTCTGGTTCCATATAACATTCATTAAGTCACAGTGGTGAAGAGCAAGTTATCCAAGGATGATGGATAATTATGGGGCCTGTTATTCACCCATGAGGGAGAGAGAGTAATATCTCTTAAGATGACCTTTGAAGCCATTATCAGCCCAGAGCATACTGCTTTCAGATCCCACTCTTAGCTTTAATGATTTTTTTTTTACCTTTTGCTCTAGCCTCTGATCCATTACTTTATCTTCTTATTCATGGCCTAACCCCTCCCTCTTGAGTCAGCCCCCTTAGACCATTTACTAAGTGATCTGACTCAACTCTGGGGACCTTGCCCTGAAGGATCAGAGAGCTCAGTTCCCACCCTCTTAGGTTCTTAGTCCTTGGACATGAAGCTGCAGAGCAGGAAACTCATCTATGGCATCCCAAGCTCTTCCTCATGGCTTCTTTCCCTGACAGTCCAGGACTGACCCCCCTTTCCCCTCATGGTCTTACCATCATGGTTGGCATTTCCTAGTGTCCACGGCTCATCTGAGTCAAAGTGAGTGTCTCCTCCAATCCCTGGGCCAGGAAAGTAGGCATGGGCCAAGAATCCCCCTTCTCCATCAAATGGGGAGCTGTCGCCATGGAAACCAGAAGCAAAGAAGATCATGATGTCTGCCTCCTTCCGGTCACTTTTGATCTCATGATATGGCACCTCTTCAAAGGTCAGCGGGGTCACCTTCTGCCACACATCGAAAGCCTGGCGAATTGCTTTCCGTGTGTCTAGCTCCCCCACCTTCGGGGTGTAGTTGTGAATGCTGGTAAGAGAAGAGAGGATGATTAGGGAGGAACAGTTATAGTCAGAGGCTTGCAGAGCTGAAAGGGACACCAGAGACCACGGAGACCAGTAATCTTCAAATGTTGAACCTGAGGTACCCCAGGCTTGAAGAAGAGGCTAGGTAGGCAAGGCTCTGGGTCCCTACCCCTGCCTCGGTCAGAGCAGCTTTGCTGTAATCAGTGCTTTATCTCTCTCACAAAGTGTGTGTTGAAAACAGAACTCCACTCAAGTATGCAGAAAAAACTTAAGTTGGTGGATAGCATTTTCTGAATTTTAAGTTTTTGCCTAATACACAAAATGTGTTTATAAAACATTTATAAGCATTATAGAAATACTGAAGCAGTGGAGGGTTTAAGTGAAACATCTCTTTTAAAAATATTTGGTACCAACTAACTACTTGTCTGCTGCTTGAACAAGCTACTGCTTGCCTACCTAGGAAATTGGTACAGGGTGGTATCTGATTTCATCAGTTATAGATTTAGCTATTGAAGGTTACAATAGGAGTATTGAGTGGTTTTTCATAGCAGAACATCACTACTCCTGGGTGCTCTGCCCCATGAACACCTGGGTGAGGGTTATTCATCCATTCTATAGGTAAGGAAACTGAGGCCAGAGAGGTTGAGTGATCGAAGTTAAGGTTAGCAGCCTGTTCTTACTCTTGATTCATTCTACCACTTCAGGAGGCCTTAAGATCCATCCAGTTTCTAACCCAGATCCTTTTTTAACGTTTCCTTCTTGTGTCAGATTTCTGGAAAAAGCCTTTTCTGGTCTCTAAAACCAACAGCAGGAGAGCCCTTCATTCTGCAGCTTTAAGGATCTCTGTTTTAGATCCTACCTCTGAATCCAGGGCATCCACCTGAGATGGAATCAGAGCCTCAAGAGGTGCTACCCAGAGTCCAGCTGAGCCTGGCCTTTGCCGCAGCCCCACTCTGAATTCTGCTGTCTGAGTCTGCTGTGATGGGCTCCATCATCCCTGTCCTTGGTCACTGGTCTCACTTGGAAGCTAATCCTCCTCTGCGCTTGGTTTCCCCAAACAGTTCAGGAGTGACACTGCTATGATTCAGTTCCCAGTTCTTTAAAATCCTTAGGAAACAACTGGAACTCTGCTGGCAAGTTTGGGTGAAGTCTGTCAGGCTAAGTGGAGAAGGGATGCAGATAAAAGGAAGTAGTGTTTGGCAAGCAGTGATGGAGAGAGTGAGTTCAGCGATGGTTCTTTATCACAGCTGAGAGTTGCTGAACAATCCCTACCCCACTTTCTCAAAACTGTAGGAATGTAAACAGGACATGGCTAATGAGCCCCCTAAGGACTGAATAAACCTGAAGTTGGAGACACAGAATCCTCTGGAAGCCACAAGGGGGACGAAGTAATAGGCATTTAGCACCTGGTTCTGGTGCCCACATACCTGGCTCTCACCCTGATCACAGACCCATCTACAGTATGAGGTGAAACTCAGGCCAAAACTGAGTGTGGGTGGAGCCAAATCCACAGAAGAGGAGAGGGAGTCAAAGCACCTGTAGGTTATGTGTTTTTGTCTCCACTTCTGTCCAGTCAGGGCATAGCGCTTGTTCCTCCGCCTACGGCTTAAGTGGGGGTGATCAGGGACACCACAGCGGGGCTTCTTCATCCACCTGGAGCAGAGAGAGGACACACACATGTGCACATGCGTGCATGTGCACACACACACACATACACACACACACGCACACAAACATGCTGCTGTGGTCACTGAATACTCTAGGAAGGTATTGCAGAGTCCCCAGTCCCAGTCGAAATGGCAGTGTGCATCCTGATGCTAGACTCTGGGGCTCTGGCTCTGAGGGGTTCCCCCACAGGAACACAATAGACACATTACTTAATTCATTCACTCACAATTGATTATGCAGACACAGGGCTGCATTAGAACCTGGGGTCAGAGACATAGGCTTGATGGTTCTGTCTCCACCACTAATCATAGGAACCTAAGCAAATGATCATCGTGAACCTCAGTTTCCTCATCTGCCACATGAGAATCACAGCTCTCACTATTCTAAGGTTATGGAGAGCCTCAAAGGAGGGGGTGTGGGGTGTATGTGGAAATACTCTGTAAATGGAATTAGATCACATCACTCCCTGGTTTAAAACCCTCCAATGATTTCTGCAAACACCTAGAATAAAATCCAAACTCCTCATGTTGGCCCCCAGGGACCTACATGATCAAGCCCCTGTCTACACATCAGACGACATCTTCCCCCTCCTTCCCTCTCATAGACTCTACTTCAGCCACAGTGGCCTTTATGCTGTGTCTCGCACATGCTAAGATCATTCCTACTTCAGGGCCTTTGTTCCCTCTGCTTTGCTATGCTCTTCTACATACGGTTTGCTCTTCATTAAGGTCCCTGCTCAAATGTTACCCCTTTAGTGAGGACTTCTCTGCCCACCCATCCTGCCGCTATCTGCTTATCCTGCTTCATTTTCTTCATAGCATTAGTCTTGCCTGAAATTATATCATATATTAGCTTTTCTGTTTAGTCTTTGTCTCTCTTAGCAGATTCTAAGGTCTGTGAGGATAGGAACCTTGCCTGTACAAGTGGCTAACACAGAAGATGTTCAATAATGATTTGTTGAATGAATGAATGGATGGATAGAATGATGGATGGATGAATGAATGAATGAATCAGAACTACCTGAAAGTAGAATGGCATAGCTTGTAAGACAGCAAATTCTCTTTCACTATAGATGTTCAAAAAGTGTAGGATTGCAGGACTGTAAGACTTAGAATTCTGTGCAGCATTTAGTATGCTGTATTGTGATTTTAAATCTATTAGTCCATTACCTCTAATAAATAGCAAATTCTCTGAGGACTGGAATGCTATCATATTCATCACCGTGTCCCCAGAAGCTAGTCCAGTGCCTGGAACTAAGTAAATCCTGATAACTGTTTTCTGTCAGGTTAAGTTACACTTAGGGAATAGTAAGCCTGGAACATCATTTAAAAAAAGGGCCAGGGTAGGAGATTTTAAAAGATCGTGGCTGATCGGGGCCCAGGCTCTCCTTGCATTTTACTGTCCCTGTGCTGGTCCAATGACCAACTATAGCCTGAGATTGTGAGAAGGGCAAACCAGCTACCTTGTGTGCGGTTGTTGAAAGCAGTGTCTTTGGCAATAGAGACAAGGATCCAGAGACTATTTTAACCAAATATTTTTAAAAAAGCCCCCTGAGGGCCTTAACCAGGTCTTACTCATCTTTGCATGCTTCATATTGCCTAGAGTGCCTGTACTCAGAGATGAATAATAAAAGACATAATAATAACAATATCATGTATTTGTATGAGCATTTCTAATTTTTACAGTGTCTGTGTTCTCTTAAAGAAATTTTTTGATTCTTGAAACACCTCTGTGAGGTAGCCAGAAACGGTTTATCTTCCTTTTTGCAGGTGAGGGAAAAGACACACAGATAAATCAAGTAACTTCAAAATACAACCGTGTGGCAGGACTGGAACTTAGTTGAATGAATAAATGAACTAGTAATGAATGCAATTTAACAAACAAAAAAACAAACAAAAGCCGGGGCTTTTTTCTTCTCGTGCTTAGCACAAGTTTGGCTTAGAGGATATGCTGAATGAAGGAATAAATGAGTGAGTGAACAATGTGTGACATTTCCCGAGGTAGGCACTCAAAAATTAGTACTTTAAATCAGTAATCTCGCTTTCTTTCACTGATAGTCCTCGGGAAGAACCAGGAGCCACCTCTGCTACAGCGAGGCTGAGCTAGACCTGAAAGGGCTCCCAGGGAGGAAAGAGGCCAAGAGAAAGGCAGTGACTACCCAAGGTTGCAGAGCTAGAAGGGAAACTAAGGTCTCTAAACTCTACCCCCAAACAGCCTCCCCACTCATGTCTGGGATTAAGCGTGAGCGCCTTCTCCCCATTCTTGCCTCCCAAACAGCATTGCCCCCACCCTTCTACAAAAAAGTGGGGGCAGAACTGCAAGTGGGAAATGCCATCCTCCTCCCTCAGATCATTCTGTCCACCTGCCACTCTCTGAACCTTGTCCAACAGGCCTGGGGCTTTCTGGAACAGAGTAAAACCCAAGGCCAGGTGGTGCCTCAGCAGAGACACCAGTGCTCCTGCCCCAGGATGCAACTGCCATGAGGCCTGCACAAAACCCTCAAAATAACCTCCGCTTTGAAAGGTGGCTGGGCTCTCTTCAACCAGCTCACTCACGAAGCCACACAAGGCCACTGGGCCAAGGCCCACAAGGTTCCACTGTCCTCATGATATCATAGCAGCGGTCAAACATATTGTGTCACAAGTTCACGATCTTGCAGTCAGATAATCCAAGGAATAGAAACTTTTCATAGAAAATCACGATTGTAAAACCCCAGACTCACCAAATGTTAACAGCTTAGAATAATGGGATCTGGAATTTGAGAGTCATAATCCAACACTCCCCTTTGTAAGTGAACAAGCTGGGACCCAAAGAGATGAATCTCTCAAGGAGTGAGTGACTCAGCCACCGGGGGCGGGTGGGGGGGTAGGATTGATCCTGGATCCACAATCAGCTGGATTCTCTGTTCCCCACCCACCACCTCCCTTCACCCCCTGATGGGGCCCTGCTCCCTGCTTCCACCTCTGCTCAGGACCCCACCCCTCCCGCCTTCTTGGGGAGTCCCCCAGCCACCCATTGGCAGCTCTGGCATGTCCTCACTGCAGAAGTGTGGCAGTAGCTTTTCTTGGCTGCTTTAATGACTTTTCTGGCTATTTCCTAAACAAATGTGAGGATGCTTAACTCTCTCTGATCTTCAAACAAACAAAAATTCATCCACCTCCAGCTACCCTCTATTCCTCCTTCGCTGATACACTTCTAGAAAGTCTTGCCTACACTTGCTGTCTCTACTCATCATCTCCCCTTCTTCCTGCTGCAGTCTTACCCTGCAAGGGCCTCCTGGCTGCTAACCTCGGCTGACACTTTTAGATTTCCTAAGTGATCACTTTGCAGCAGCCTGCCTGCTGACCATCCCCCCTTCTCTACCATGACACATAGCCCCTGGCTTCCACCACTGCTCTGGATGCTCCTCTTTGGCTTGCATCAAGAGGATTCCATTCTAGGCACCTGTCCCTTCTTCCTCTTCATGCTCCTGCCTGAGTAAATGTGACCATTCCCATGGTCTGGCTCATTTGTTATTACCTCATAAGTATTTCCCTGAAAGCTAATGTTTCCGCCTAAGTTCTAGACTGGTGCGGCCAGATGATTGTACTTTCCACCATGCGGTGAGCCTCTGGAGGAGAGAGATCATAGGATCCAGTCCAGTGCCTGGCACACATAGGCATTTAGCAAATATTTGACAAATGGAAGAAGTGGAATGAGAGCTGCCAGCTCATGATCATTCAAGAGCTCTTCGTATCAGGTCAGATGTGTACATCTCAGGGAATGCCACAGGGGTGATTCACGGAGCCAAAAGTTATTAGAGTCAGAGGAGATTTAAGGCCATCTCCAACCAAACCTCTTATTGTGGGGAAAAGGAAACTGAGGTCCAGATACTTGTTCAAGATCACATGGCAAACTTAGGGCAGAGCACCTCCCTGGCTCACATAGGAAGGGGCATCTTGGGGTATTTCCTCCCAGGATGATACTGCAGGGGTGAAAGATAGGAAGGCAGGCTGGGCATGGTATATACACGGAGCCATGACAAATGTGAACTCAAATGTATGTCTGGAAAGTTCAAAGGCACAATGCCCTACACGAATCTTACTCGATTGTTGTCTGATCCAACACACCGGTGACTGGGATCCCATAAAACTGCTGCATAGTGGAGACTGCTGACTGTAAGACCTTCCCTGAGTGCAGCGCGGGTGCCCGTGAGTCATAGGGAAGCAGATAGCCATAGGACTTTAACCATCTCTGAAAGACACGTGAAAAAGAAAGATGCATTATGCTGGAGAAGGCTCTGTTCTACCTGGGTGGAGGTTTGCCCTTGAAACTAGGGATCATTTTACCAAAGGGACCTATGGACTCATGTTCCGATTGCTTTCCCCTTCATCCCCTCCTGCACACACTGGCACATATCTCCAGAAAACCCAGCTCTTGTTGGCTTTCTCCTTTGGTATAAAGCTTTCATTGGATCTCTACTGGCTAGAGAATAAAGATTAAATTTGCATTCAAGGCTTTCCAGGACCCTGCCTCTTTTCTCAATTATGCAGTGGCTCCCACTGATATGTGGCTAGACATGCAAGGACACAAGAATGGTCCATTCTCTGAAGCAGAGTGGCCTGGTAAAATGGGCCATCCAGAAACCGTCATGTCTAAAGTCAGAGTCTGCTGTAGAATATTTACTGGCTTGAGATTATATACAATCTTTATTGCTAACCCCTCCAAAAGAGCAAGCCATTATAAGTATTTATAAACAATGCATTATGTATTTATAAGTTCATAAATGTATGCATAGAAAAAAGCATAGAAGGGCACATATAAAAAATAAAAAATAATAATATGGTATGTAAGATAATTTCTTGTTTTTAGAAAATACACACTGAGGTATTTTGGCTTATATAATAGTGCACAATGCCTGCAACTTTTTCTTAAACAGATTCAGAAAAGAGAGCAGGAGAGAGAGAGAGAGAGAGAGGGAGAGGAGAGAGAAGAAATAAATGTAGTAAAATGTTAAGAACTAGGGCATACAAGTGAAGAGTACTGAGGAATTCTTTGTCCCTTGAAAACCTCTCTAAGGGTGCTTGGGTGGCTCAGTAGGTTGAGCATCCAACTTCAACTCAGATCATGAAAATTTCTCATCTGAAGTGATGTCAAAATATTTTTTTTTAGGGGCACCTGGTTGGCTCAGTCAGTTAAGCGGCCAGCTTCAGCTCAGGTCATGATCTCACAGTTCTGTGGGGTCGAGCCCCACGTAAGGCTCTGTGCTGACAGATGAGAACCTAGAGCCTTCTTCAGATTCTGTGTCTCCCCATCTCTCTGCCCCTCCCCCACTCATGCTCAGTCTCTCTCTCTCTCAAAAATAAACATTAAAAATTTTTAAATATTTTTAAATAAAAAAAGAATTAACCATGAACATACTTTGTTTTAGTATTATGGGGGAGAATTTCTGTTTTCTAAGTTTTACACATGGAGTCACTTAAAAAGGGGAGGAAAACTTTCAAAGGGCAAGAGCATCTGAAAGTAGCTTGGATGACAAAGCTCACACGGACAATGACTCTGAAGGACAGCAACGTGGAGATGATTATTCCCATTGACAAGTGTGAGGGAAGCCTGAAGAAACCAGAGTACCAGGAAGTATCTGTCGCATCAATTGGAAAATGAAGAAAACCTCCATGGATCTCCTGAACCCACAAGCATTTACTGGAGCACTCCTGCATGCTGGTCTCTGAGCCAGATAGAAGCTGTGGCCCAGCCTCAGAGGGTTTTCTGAACACCAAGTGATTTAATGAAGGAGAAAGATCTTAGGAAGTGATATTATTCCCTTTGTAATTTTTGCTTCTTGTTTCTATATGAACAAGTCTTATTGTGAATGTGTCTGTTATTACAAGTCAAAGCAAACCACTTTGGTGTCTGGAAGTAGACCAGAAACTATAAATAAGATATTATTTATTTCATCTAAGGTGACTATAACATCTTTACTGCCTTGTGATAAAATGCAGTCAATTGGTTAAAAACAAAACAGAACACTAAAGCCTTAACATCTACAACAGCTCAACAACCTTATGTCTTTCATGTTGAAATCTAGAACGTGTTTTTGCTCTAAATTATGGCAAAGGATATCAGTACTTCTTGCACTTTTCCAAACATTGCATCTCTTTCATGCCTTTGTACAATTTCCCCCATGTCCCTGGAATACTCCTTAGGTGAAAATCTTTCATTATTTTAAGGTTCAGCTCATAAGTGACCACTTCTGGAAGACTTCCCTCACTCTCCACTCTCCCTCACTCTATTTTCTTCCTCTTTTATGCTCCCTAAGTCCCCTATTATAGGTATGTTGGGCTCTAATCATGACTTCATGTGTCAGACTCTGAGCACCTTTGTTCTACTCATCCCTCTATATCCAGTGCCCAGAAGTGCCTGACACACAGTAGCTGCTCACCACGTCTGTTCAACAAACACCATTGGGCATTTCCTACACCCTAGGCACCATGCAAGGCTCTGGGGACACAAAGATGCATAAGGAGCTCACAGACCAGCAAGTAAACCCCATGAAAACATAGCTCAAAAAGGTGTGTACAGGGCTTTATGGGAGAACAAAGGGGAGGTGCCTTCTCCACATGGGGTTGAGGATGGGAAGAGAGGGGATGGCTTCCAGGTAGGGGTGGCTTCCAGGTAGAGAGGGATCTGAGAAGTGCTGAGGGATACAGAATGTGCAATCCTGGGAGGTGTCAGGAGCACAGCATATCCTGATTCATGTTTCAAATGGTGAGAATTGGGGGAGAGGAGCATGGTGGTGAGAGGGCTGGAAAGTAGAGACATGGAGGGAGACAGTATGTAATTATCTGTTCACACAGTGGGCAAATCACAGAGAATCACTTGTGACTTGGCTGTGGCCTGGGATCAGCCAAAATGCTCAAATAAATCACCTAGAAATGGACATGACAGGGCAGCTAAGTTACCCATTGTTCATCCAGGTCTCCAGCTTCTACTCCCAGGTTAAATTATGTCATCAAAGCATTACATCCCTGCACTGCATCCTCCCGGCCAGAATGTCATGTTATGTTCCCTTTCTTTATGGAAACTTCAATGAAGTCTTATTGGGCTAAGCGTCCAACTCTTTTGGCTCAGGCTCCGATCTCATGGCTGGTTCCTGAGAGTAAGTCCCAAGAGAGGCTCTGCCCTGGCTGTACAAACCCTGCTTGGGAGGATTCTCTCTCTCTCCCTCTCCCTCTCTCTCTCTCTCTCTCTCTCTCTCTCTCTCTCTCTCTCTCTCTCTCTCAAAATAAATAAACTCAAAAAAACCCATGAATTATTGGGTTGAATAAAAAGGACATATAGTGGGAAAGAGGCACTCAGTTCTGAGATCGGACGGGTACATTGAACATCAATTTCCTTGTTTATAAAATGTAAACAATAATTCCTCCTCCACAGGATTGTTGTTCTGGTAAAATGAACAAATGCACTTGACACATAATCACGCAAAAGTGTTGCTATTGCTTAGGATGGTGTCTCTTTTATCTTTGGTAAAATCGAGGCGGAAAACTTGGTCTTTGACTCCTTTGCCTTTTGAAATCTAGTCACTATGCCCTCTCACATTCTCCCTGGACCAAGAGCCAGTCCTGCTGGGTCCTAACAGAGGGCAGTGTATCTGTCACGGTCTAGTTGCTTACTGTTAGGAGGCCTGTGGACATGACCATCTCTCACACAGCACCAGGGCACCGCAGACGGAGGACTGACAGCTGACATGAACTGCGCACTCTTCACCCTCACTCAGCTTTCTTAGGCCCAAACACATCTCTTCCCGTCAAGCTTTAGCTTGAGGAAAATGTTTTCCCTACGGAGATTTTGTATGCTTTCTGGTTTCAGAAAGTGGACACTGAGTGACCCACTGTTTTTCCCTGTTGGCCTTTTCCCCAAAAGAATCTTTCAACCAAAAGTATGGCTTAAATATGGAACATGGCAATGCTTGAAAATAACTTACTTTTTTCATCTTTTTCATCACCAAGTTATGTTTTGTCCTTAAAAGTCTTACTTAAAAACCTTGTTTCAACCCGTATGCTGTCTCAAACCCTTTCAGAAAGAGGTGTGGTACAAATCTAAAATAAATCGAATTCCTTCTTATCTGTGGAGTCTATTCTCTAGAAATCCAACTAAAATGAATTATGGCATTTGGGAAATGCGTGGGAATTTTTGGACAGATACTGCTGACAAACCAGGCAGCCAACTGAGGATTTTTTTGAGCACCCACCTCTGAACTAGCCTGGGAATTAAGAATCTTCTCCTCTCCTGCCCTCATTACTGTTTCTGGCCAGAGATAAGGAACAGGCAAATCTTGGCATAAACCTACCCTTAAGTCTTTGAACATTTGGGGACTTGAAAGTAGCCCCTCTTCGGTAAAGGGCAACCGGGTTTACCCAGCTCCTTTTCTGGGATACACAAGCAAGGAGTGGCTCGGAGCCAAACAGGATGCGCATGAAGATCACAGAGTTTAGCTCTGCAGCTTCAGGACCTGGGATCTAAGGACTCCAGTCCTAGGCAAATGTCTGGGTCAGGATCAAACAGAGTGGATCAGCCTTCTCTAAGTTCTGCTTCCTTCCCAAGTCACTGGGAACAATCCTCAGAGCTCAGGGGCAGACCCCTAAGAAGGGAAATGGGAGAGGGAGGGGCTGGTCATTGACAGCTTTAAGCCGGGCAACAGGGCATTAAAACTGGACCTGCATGTGCATGTGACAGAGGCTAAGAGGCCAGGGACAAGACAATTAAACTTCTGCCACTGAACCCAGTCTCTGTAACAAACTCACTTGCTCGGTGACCCAGGCAGTCCTCTGACTTCTCTGAAAAGAAGCCCCTGATGTTGGTGCAAGTCTTTTATACTCCAGTCATACAAATTCCAAGTCATTCCCTGCCCTTGCATACTCACAGGCTGTTCTGCTGCCTACAAGGCCCATTCTCTTTGTGCATGTTAGCAAACCCATCCTTTAAAGTCTAGCTGAAATGTTACTTCCATTGGTAAACCTTCCTTAGCTCTCTGCAGAACTCGTGGGTACCCTCCTCACTCTTGCAGTGTTTTGCTTCTCTGCCACTCTAAATGCAGCTGCCACAGTGCACCCTACCTGTTGGTTGATAGGTTTCCCCCACTAGATTGAGTTCCTGAGGGCAGAGACTGTCATGCTTATTCTTGTATCTGCCACAGTACTTAGAAAGTGCCTGGCACAGCAGATCATCACTGGATGGTTGAATGAACCAACCAACCAACTAACAGTGGGTTTAGGAGGCATTGCCTGGGTACCAAGGAAGGAATTTCATTTTGGGAAGGCTTAATGAGTAATACACATGAAAACACCAAGCCCAATTCTTGGTATCTGTTAGAGGCTGAGAAAAACATTTGCTGAAATTCAGTCTATTGTGGTTTGACTCCTTTGCTTGATGAGGCAATAGGACTCCATTGTCCCATCTGAAAAGAAAAAAAAGATAAAATCCAGGAAAGGAAAAAAGTCCCATTCAGTTTTAAACACAATGACCTGCCTTCCATCTTTTGACACCTAGATCCATTAGCCAATCACCAGCCACATCAGAAGCCTGACCTTTATAGCTCAGTTAACCAACTCTAAGATGTCTATCACCTTTAAGTGCTGAAAGAGGTGTAAACCCAGAGGAAAGTGAGAAAAATCGCAGAGTGCGAGCAGGGACCAAAATAGCTGGGCTGAACCAAAGATGTAGAGATGGCAGACAACACGTGTGATTGGCTTGCTGGCCAGAAGGCGGGATTTCGGTTTCTGAGGAGCCAAAGTTGAGATATTCAGTAGTGGCAGGCAAAGGAGAGAGCGGAAAATAACAAGAAGAAAAAATGTGGCCCGAAGAGGGAAGAGAGCGGCAGACAGCAGAGGCGGTGGTGACATTAGAAGAGGCATTGGAGGCAGCAAGCAGCAGATCAGCTGGCAGTGCCGCTGTTCACGCTTGGAAAACAGAGATAGCAGTGGGGGAGGAGAGAAAGATGGATCCGTGAAACAGCATGGCCTTCGGGGTGTATTCGGGAGCATCACAGGTGTGAAGCCAACCCAGACCAGTCTCCAGGTCTGGAGAAGGAACAGGAGAATGATTAGGATCAGATGTTGGATCGGGACTGCAGTGGGCTAGAAGGTATTATCAGAAAGGCCAGAGGGGAAGTCCGAAAAGCAGGACCAGGCAAGAGGACTTGGAAGCTGGGCTAGAATGAGGAAGAAAGAATAAAAGACTCGGATCAAAGAGTTTGGGCAGCCGAGGTCATAATCTAGGGTGATGATGTGAATAACAGGAACAAGGCATGACCTCCATAGGCATAAACGGTCCAAGTCCAGTTCTGGACGTTGTATACGCAGAGAGACCGTGACAAACGGCAGCATGACTAAGGGAGAGTGGCTAGGAGAATGAAGGAAGCACTCATATGAACCATGTCCTGTTTGGGAAGATGAAGATATTTAAGTAGGAGAAGGCAGAGCTGCAGGGGACATGCCAGTCTTCCTAAAGCCAAGGGCTGTGGATGAAGGAGATTTATTCTGGTTGACACAGAGGGCAAAACTAAGACCAGCACAGGAGATTATAGGACATAGAACTTGACTCATTATAGGAAAGAACTTTTAAACAGAGATGTTCTAATTATAGCAACAACAATAATAGCTACTGTTATAAGAACACCAACTATATACCTGGCATTGCCCTAGGCATTCTAGAATGCAATGACCCCACAAGATAGGAATCCCCCCTCCCTGATTTGCAGAGGAGAAAACAGGTTCAGTGAAGTTAAGTAATCATTCAGAATCACAAAGCTAATAAGTGGCAGAATTCAAATGCAGATATGTTTGAAACCAGGCATTCCATATTGTCAGACGATCCCCTCCCAGGATGGCCTACACCACACCCCTAAAAAGTGATGTCATATCTCACATCACAGTGAACTCCATACCCTTCTGCTGTGACCCCTATGCCGTGGGCACACCACCGTTTACCCATTTATCCTGCCAGAAGCCTCATATGACCTATGACTCCACCCTCTCCTTCCCAGCCCCCATCCATCTTCTACCAAAGTACTATTGGTTCTACTTCCTAAACATCAGATTTATTTCTGTTCGTTCGTTCATTCATTTATTCATTCATTCATTCAGTATTTGAGGACCTATTTTACTATGTACCTGGTACTGCATACTAGGCTCTGGGATATGACAGCAAACAAAAACATTCTTGTTCCTTTCTAGTTACAGTCTAGTGGAAGAACCATCTGGCAATAAGTGCTACGAAAAATAAAGCAGGTTGAGGAGCTAAGAAGGATGGAACAACTGTTTTATAAAGGGTGAAGGGAAGGTGGCCCTGAGGAAGTGACATCTGAATGAGAGACCTGAAGGAGGTAAGGGAGTTAGTTCCAAGAAGAGAGAATAGGAAGTGCCATTCCCTCCCCGCTCCCCCCGCCCCAGGGTTCAAGGACTTTCCATCAAGAGCCTTTCAAGGACAGGGGAACCAGAGTTCTTGGTCAAAGGGAGCAAAGTTTCAGGTATGCAAGATTAATAAATCCTAGAGATCTACTGTACAGCATAGTGCCTATAGTTAACGATACTGTACTGTATATTTTAAACATTTGCTAAGAGGGCAGATTTTAAGTGTTCTTAGCACAAAATAATAATAATAAATAATGAGGGCAGGAGGAAATCTCTGGAGGGGACGGGTTTGCTTGTGGCGTAGATTGTGGTGATGGCTTCACAGGTAGGTATTTATTTCCAAACTCATTAAGCTGCATATATTACATATGTACAGCTTTGGGGTGTCAATCAGTAAAGCGGTTTTAAAAAACAAAGCCCTTTCGTGACTTGGCCTGTGACTACATCTGCAACCTCTTTTACCATCCCCCACCCAGCACTCAGTGTTCCAGTGTGTTCTCATCCTTCCAGACCCTTCCATACATTGTTCCTTCTATCTGGATCATGCTCTTCTCTCTGGGAAGGCCTTTGTGACCCCTGACCTTATCACATTTCTTATCCCACAGTGTTATAATCACATGTTGTGACTTGTCTCCTTTTCTTGATTATTCGGTGGCTGAGGGCAGGGCCCATAGTCCATCTCTCCACTGCTGTTCCCTGAGACCTAGCACAGGGCCTGGTTTGGAGACATATTTATTGAATGAAAATGAGTAGAAGTGTTCAGGGAGAGGGAGAGTCATCTGGCCAGAACTTGCTGTAGAACAGCGTTTCTCAAACTCAGCACAATCAATAATTTGGGCCAGATAATTCTTTGTTGTGGGGGGTCCCCTTGCTCGGTGGAATGATTAGGAGAATCCCAGTTCCTTCAACTAGAATACTAGTAGCACCACCTCCTCAGCTGTGACAAACAAACAAAAGAAAGTCCCCCTGGGGGGAGGTGGCAAAATTGTCCCAGATTGAGAACCATTATTATAGAGGTTCTCATAGGGGCACCTGGGTGGCTCTTTCAGTTAAATGGCCAAATTCGGTTCAGATCACGATCTCACCGGCTTGTGAGTTCAAGCGCCCCATGTCAGGCTCTGTGCTGACAGCTCAGATCCTGAAGCCTGCTTCAGATTCTGTGTCTCCTGTCTCTCTCTGCCCCTCCCCCACTCACACTCTGTCTCTCTCAAAAATAAACATTAAAACAATTTAAAAAAATAAATAAGACATTCCCATATACAGCTGCCTTGAATATCCTCCAAGGGTCCTTTCAAACCTATATTTTGTTTTAGGGAGAGCACAAGGCATCAGTCAGTAGACTACCAGGTCAAGGCTCGGGGTGAGAGCCACTTTCCTCATCAGGGCAGGTGGGCAGGAGTGACCTTGACGTGGGGTCTGGTGAGTGGTGAGGAGTAAGACAGCCCAAAAGGATATTTAGGGTCATGGTTGAGAATGTGTACTCTCAGGGGCACCTGGGTGGCTCAGTTGGTTAAGCATTGGGCTCTTGATCTCAGCTCAGGTCTTGATCCCAGGGTCGTGGGATCAAGTCCCACATCAGACTCGGTGCTGAGTGTGGCATCTGCTTGGGATTCTCTCTCTTTCTCTCTCTCTCTCTCTCGCCCTCCGCCCTTCTTTTCTGCTCTCTCCCTCTCTCTTTTTAAAATAATAAGTAGAAAATGTACATTCCGGAAACAAATCCTGCTCGGCTCAAATCTTAATTCTTTCATTTACTTGTTACATCACCTTAGGCAAATTATTCAACCTCCCCATGCTCACTTCCCTCCTCTGCGCCATGTCCGTGTGTGTCTCATGGAGTGGTTGTGAAGATGAAATAATACAAAATATGGTATTAAGTAAAATATAGCAATAATAATTACTATTATTTTCCTGATAGATGACAGGCCACTCTACTTTGGGTACAGTAGCCTCAGACTCTTAGGCTGTGCTCCCCCGTGTACAGCACTTTTTGCACATTATAGGTCATCAGCATCAAAGGATTCAGAGAACTTGTTAAAAGTGCATATTCCCAGAGTGCCTGGATGGCTCAGTAAGTTAAGTGTCTGACTTTGGCTCAGGTCATGATCTCATGGTTCATGAGTTTGAGCCCCGCCTCAGGCTCTGTGCTGACAGCTCAGAGCCTAAAGCTGCTTCATTCAGATTCTGCATCTCCCTCTCTCTCTCTCTATGTCCCTCCCCAACTTGTGCTCTCTCTCTGTCTCTCAAAAATAAATAAGAATATTTTTTAAAAAGTGTGTATTCCCAAACCTGAACGTAGACCCTACTAAATCAGACTGTGTGTGGCTGTAAACTGGGTATCTCAAATTTCAAAAAATGAGCACCTAAGGTGGTTCAGTTGCCTGTTAAAGTTTAGAACCACTGCAGTAAGAACTGATCAGTGTCAGGAGTGAAAGGACCATGAAAGAATGAGTATGTTGTATGCACTATCACCTCTAGTGTACTCGGGCAGGAAGTATGTCACCCATTTGGAAAAGCCTTCTATTAAAACTAGCTCAATAGCCAGCCGCTACTCTCTGTGCCTCACTTCTGCCATCATCTCTGGGTCCTTCACCTGCCCATTTCCTTGGCTAGCTTTAACTTCAGTGTTCATCAGCACCTCAGCATTGAGATTCTATTGTGTTGTTGTAGATTGGCAACAAGAGTGGTCTAAGATCAGGGCACCTGGGTGGCTCAGTAGTTAAGCATCTGACTTTGGCTCAGGTCATTATCAATCTCATGGTTAGTGGATTCTCAGTGCAGAACCCGCTTAGGATCCTCTGTCTCCCTCTTTCTCTTCCCCTCCCACACGTATTCTCTCTCTCTCTCTCTCTCTCTCTCTCTCTCTCTCTCTCTCTCTCTCTCTCAAATAAATAAATAAACATTAAAAATAAAAATAAAATAAAAACAAAGAGTGGTCTACGATCATCCTTTCCCATCTGTTGCTATGATAGCTCGGTCCTCACATCTGGGTTTTTGCCTTGATTTCTCTGTCTGGCACTTAGGTCCCAAACTGAGATTGCTGTGACCCTAATCTGTTTCTTAAGATCTCACATTCCCTGACTAGTTCTTGGTCTTCTCCAGAGAGGGAGACTCTATCTCTCTACACCTGGGAGCTGGGTAGGGTAATCTGAAAACACAGGTCACTTGGCACCAAGATATCACTACATGCCAAATACTGCCTACCTTTGCTCTTTCCAGCTGAGCGTCCTTGGGCAAATGACCTAACTTTTTTAAGGTTTATTTTCTTCATTTGTTAAACAGAGGATGATAAAAGGAGGGTTGTGAGAAGGACTCAGTGAGATGATACACTGTGGTAGGTAAAATAGTGGCCCTCCGAAGATGGCTACATCCTGATCCCTGGGCCTCATGACTATGTGACCTCACATGGCATGACAAAGAAGTCTTTACAGATGTGATGAAGTTAAGGATCTTCAGGTGGGGAGATTATCCCAGATTATTTAAGTGGGCTCAATGGAATCATTTCCTCATAAGAGGGAGGCAGGAGGGTCAAGTCAGAGGAGAGGTGACAACAGAAGCAGGTGTCAGAGTGGCGCCATGCTGGAAGCAGCTGCAAGCCAAGGAATGTGAGCGGCCTCTAGAGGCTGGAAAAGGCCAGATATGAATTCTCCCTAGAGCCCCCAGAAGGAAGCCAGCCTGATAGAGACCTTGCTTTTAGTCCTGGTAAGTCCTGTTTCAGACTTCTGACCTTCAGAACTCTAAGATGAGAAATCTGTGTTGTCAACCACAAAGTTTAGTGGTAATCTGTTCCTGCAGCAATAGGAAACTAATACATGCATGTGAAGCATTTAGCAGATTTTGGCACAGAGTAAACATTCTCACAATGTTTTGTCTGTGTTCTTGCTCCCACATTCTTCTTGCAAGAGATTGGCCACCATCTTTGCTGCCCCAAATCATGGGGTGGTGACACCTCAGAGTTGAGTCCTACCATTGTGTCAGTCCCCCCGTCTCTTGCCTCACCAGAGCCCTGCTTCCTTCTTTACCCACACTGCCGAGCTCCCAGTCTTGCCGCAGAGCCCACCTCAGCTGTAACTAAATTTTTAAAATTTCAAACTTGAAGGTTTAACCATTCAAGTATCTAGAAAATGCACTGGTCAACATACTCTGAAACCATCTGATTTAATACACTTGTTTTGCAGAAGAGAAAAATAAAATACAAAGGGAGACATGACTTCAAAAATCACAGAGCAAGTTGACAGAGGAAATGGAGCCTAGCGTCCCTGCCTCCTAGGAAGGGTTCTCTCTGTCATGCTACACCCTCCCCACTAGCTCTGGTTTGCCTCCAAGTGCCGTCTTTTTTTTCCACTTACAGCCAGTCTAAAAAGGGCCATCAGGATCGCCCACAATAACCAGCTTAGCTTCTTGACAAACACCTTAATGGCGTGCGTTGCCTCTTGGCTGCCACCAGCTCTTGAGTGGGTGGTAAGTGCACTAGCGGGAACTCCCTGGCGCTCCGTTCCGTGTCCTTGGCCCATTCCCAGGAGGCCACCACAAGCCAGACAATCACCATACCCAGGCAGATGACACATTTGGGGCTTTGGGTCAGCACTGGGATATCCAAGTTTTCCAATTCCGGGGAGGCCTCCTCCCAAGGCCAGGACAGGGGCCATGCTCTCATTCACTCTCTGAGGAGGGAGAAGGCTTCATCTTCCTCCCCCTTTCCAGGGCCTTCCTGCCACCCTGCACAGATTTCTGTCCCCTGGTATTTGACACACTGATGAGTAAGAAAACGGAAGAGGGAAGATAAAGAGCATGGTCAGGCCTCAGTTTTTCAGCTGTACAGGTAGATGGCTGAAGTAGATAACTACTAAGTCATTATATAAAGTATGAAATACATAACAATTTTAGCTTGACTGGATTGAGTGTGGAGCCCGGCTTCTGGCTCCTCGCTGCCAGTTTTAAATCCAAGCTCCTTAGCATGGCACATGCTTCACAATCTGACCCAATGCACCTTTCTACCCTTATCTTCTGTCATTCATGTTCTACCCTTTTACTGCCCACTCCAAGGATATCTACTGTAGCTAGTGACCTATTTATGTTGAGCGCACACATCCTACAGTTTCCTCTCTCTGTGCTTCCCCCGCCCCCATAGAATGCCTTTTCCACATGGCCTCTCTATGATGAGCTATTAAATATCCAAAAAAAAATGCAACTTGAATGCCACTTCATCTGGGAGGTCTATCCAGGGGTGAGTGGACTTCTTCTGGGCTCTCCCAATGGCATTCTATGTACCCTTAACTCACAGCATCTTTCACATTACATTATAAATAGTATTTTATGTGACTGTGACCTCCCCCCGCCCCACAACTGCCCCAGAACTTTGCAGCCTACACGCTGGTGGGGGAGTCAGACAAGGAAAGACTAGATGTTTCACTGATTGAAATGAAGGAAAGGGAGAAGGCATTGTGAATGTATTTGACAGGAGATACAAGCTGTGATGTCAGGGATGGTCCTTCCCCGAGGATCTGGCATCTCAGTGGAGATCTGTGTTTAGGTAGAAGAAGACTGGTGAATGTGGAATAATGAGCATCCCCAGAGAAAGAATATCTTATGGAATTCCTGAGATGGGAAGGAGCCTGCACATTAGAAAGAGAGAAGGCCAGGGTGGCCAGAGTTTGGTAAGAAGGTTGTCTAGACAGAAGGGAGCTAGAGAGGTGGGAAGGACTCAGTCATGCATGTTTCCAGAGGTCTTATAAAGCAGCCTGGGGGGCGCTGGATAGGGGTTCATAATACTGTTCATTCTACTTTCATGTGTATTTGAGATTTCCCATAATAAGAATCACAAAGAAAAAGGGATAGTAGAGTAATAATAGTACTTTACCCTTCACCCTAAAAGCCATTTGAAGCAAGGTAAGTGTGGAAGGAAGATGATCAGATTTTTTGTTTAAATTTTTTTATTATTAAATATTTCTAGCACTCAGAGAAGCATAAAAATAATAAAAACAAACCTTGGATAATTGCCAATCAGCTTTGTTAAATCTTAGCTTTGACCATGTTTGCTTCAGATAGAACTGATCCCTGTGTAGATTTATTTTTAAAAGGTAATTCTGGCTTCCCTTTGAAGAAGGATTAAAGGGAGGCAAGAGAGGCTGAGCAGGTGGGAAATTTCGGAAGTCCAGATGAGGTATAACAGAAGTTCAGACAATGAAGGAGGCAGTGGAGGTAGAGAGCAGTGGACACTTGGAGGATCTACGCAGGAGTAGGAATCGCTGGAGCTTGGGGATTGATTCTGTTGAGGCAGGTGAGGCAAGAAAGAGGTGACAGGTGACCCCCTCTTTGTGGCCCAGTGCTCTGGGGGCACAGAGAACAGTATGCCCATGAGTGCGTGTGGTATAGAATTGAGTTTTAAGATGATTATGGCTAACAAAAGTTGTTAATTGACTTTGTTTTTCTCTACCTGCTTGATTATAACAACATGTATGATCTTTTAGAGAAAATGTTGCCTTTTATATATATGGCTTAGGCATTCTCCTATATGTCATTAAAGCCTAGTTCAAAGTTGCCTTTTAAAACAAATGCATGGGATAATGATGAAGGAAAACTAGCAAAGGACATGAATGGAATCAACCCCAAGGTCCAAAGAAACCAAAAGCCTTTGTTCCAAAATCCCTCAGCCGGGGAGGGCTGGAGCTGGGATTCGAACATTTTTCCGTGCACTATTTCCTAAAACAGGTACGCAGATCTGAGTTATGCTAGGAAAAAGCTAAAGGCATCTGGGCAGGAGCCAGCTCCCAGCTGGCTCAGGAACAGGCCCCAGTCCCTCCGCTTCTCAACCCGGCTCTGAGCAGGTCACTTCTCTGCTCACAGACCTTTAATGACTCCCCTCAGCCTTTGGACAAAAGCCAGTTTCACAATCTGCTCTCAGCCTCCCTCTGTCCAGCCTCTCCTCATACACTCTTACTGGAAATAGCGAGTAACTCGATGCCTCAGGCACATCTAGTTATCTGCTGTTTCCCAAACATGCCATGTGCTTTTGTGGAGCCTTGGTTCCCGGTTTTCCTTCTGTCTGGACCACCCCCTCACTGTTGTCTGATCTTCTCCTCCCTCAAAGGTTCATCTTTAATACCAACCTCTTTCTAAAACATTCTCTCTGCGAGCCTCACCTCCTTCCCGTTTTGTGCTCCCTAGCCCTTATTTATACCTCTGACATGTATTCATTTATTCTTCAAAAAAAAAAAAGCACTGACATTTGTGTATTAGCACTATTGAGAGAAGCTGGTGAGGGGCACAGACAATAAAATCAATTTTAAAATACTTAGAATGTGCCAGCATTGTTCTGGATACTGAGAACTCTAGACACTGGCTGCAATCTATTAAGAACTGGTTCCTCTCATTTTTAGTTCAAACTATACCATATTGTAAGGCTAGGCATATCCTAAAATCAATCAGTTTACTTTCCTTTGCTCTAAAACCTCTTTCTAGGATTGCAGCGGGACAAGCCTGAAAGTGGAGAAGATTGGCTAAAAGGCTATTGCAGTAATCTAGAACAAGCACTCAGACCAAGGACAGAAAATCAGGCTTTTAGTCCTAGACTTTCTGTTTATTAGCTACCTGTAGGTCCCTGGACAAGATGTGGACAGGTCACACCATTTCTCTGAGTCTCCATTTGCTCATCTATAAAATGAGGACAATATTTTCCCTAACTCACCCATAGTGTTGTTGCTAGGATCAGGTGGGACCACACACACGACAGCATCTGGAAAGTGCAAAGCACTTTTCAGATAAGAGACTGTTAAATAGGAAAAGCCACAGTAATAATAAGAGAAAATTAATAAAAAATGCAGCCGACTAGATTCAGATTAGGTAAAAGGAAGAACTTCCTGACAGTGAGAATTTTTTTTATAGACAAGAATGAAGATAAGCTGGGAGGCTGTGATCATATTGGAAGAAATTTTTGGTTTGGGAATCTGTTAGTGCTTCTTAATAGGCCTGCCCCACCGTTAGACTCATCCAGGGCTCTGAAATTCCTTGACTACAGGTGTAAACTGAAGAATGCTCTCCATCCACCCAGAATGGATCCCTCAAAACTGGTCTAGAGGGCAGAAGTCCATTATGCTTTAGATCTAGGCAATCACACTCCATTATTTGTATGGCCCATGCAGATCAGTCTGTCTATTTCTGTCTGCACTGACCTTCCTCAGAATCAAACTGGAAAGTAGGAGGGCTGAAACACTATTTGTAGGGTATTCTACTCAGCTAATAATAAGAGAAAGAGATGCTTTAAATAAACCAAACACAGGAAGGCAATTAGAGAATCAGAGGGACCCCCCAATGTGCAAAATACAAAAGAAAATCTGAAGAATGCAAAGGAGGAAACAGACTGAATGAGGTTTTTTTTTTTCCACTGTCTTTTGGTAATGATAGATTAGAGATATGAAATCAAAAGCCAAAGAGAGTGAAAATGCTTTCAACTAAGAAGTCAGGAGACCAGGTCAGGTTCTGAGTTCTGAATCACCTACAATCAGAGTTTGTGTTCTTGGGCAACTCAGAGCAATTCAAGAGGTGTCCATTAAGTACTAGTATGTGCTTATTTGGTGATGTCCAAGGTCATGGCCACCTATTGCCTCTCTATTGTATGTTGCTGCCATTAGATGACAGCCTACTGAGCAGGTTATGAAAGAACCCAAGGGTGAAATTGTGGGACCACCTGTCAAAAGGAATAACCTCTATTTCCAACGAAGGAAGGACAGGTGATGAGTCCCGTCTCTAAGAAGCATTTTAGAAGGGACCTTGAGACCTACCTGTCCGTAAGCATCTATTTCAGATCCATGTAACTCTTCTGGCACAAGGGATAGAGTAGAATCACTGAATGCTTACAAGTAATTAACGCTCAGCATTGGGCAGTGTGTTAAATCTAAAAACATAAAGTGTTTTTAGGCCCTGCCTAAGAACTGCAACTTTTCCCCCCAAGTAACATTTAAGTATTTAAAAAAAAAATTAAATGCAAACTGGCTGGGGAGACCTCAAAGTGTTACCCTGAAAAGAGAGAAATAAATAATTAGAAAAGTCAGAGAGTTTCCTGAAGAAGCAGGGCTTGGGCTGAAACTTTATTTTTTATTTCTATTTATTTATTTATTTTAAATGTTTATTTATTTTTGAGAGAGAGAGAGAGAGAGAAAGAGAGAGAGAGAGAGAGCAAGTGGGGGAGGGGGAGAGAGCTGGAGACACAGAATCTGAAGTAGGCTCCAGGCTCCTAGGTGTCACCTGATGCGGGGCTCAAACCCATGAATTGGGAGATCATGACCTGACCTGAAGTTGTATACTTAACCAACTAAGCCACTCAGGCGTGATCCCCCCCCCGCCCCCCACCCCATGGGGCTGAAACATTAAGGAGAGGTCACAGATGGATGGGTAAACGTACAGATGCAAACAGCATGTGCAGATGTGCAGAGAAACCCAGGTAGTTTGTCTCAGGATAAAAGAGACACAAGCTTGTCTGGAGTAAGAATGTATACCAATGAGCAGTGGGAAAGGCAGCCTTCTAGTGACGAGGTAGTGTGGGGTCAGACTCCAGAGGCTTTGAAAAACAGAAAGAGGAGTTAAACATTACCTGCTGGCAGAAAAGCAACTATATTTTTGTAAGGCTTCAATCTTGTGATCCACTAGTATTCAACAAAGGAATAATTAGGTGCAAATTCTTGAGGGAAGCAGTGGATGTAAGTCCTCTTTTAGAAACTTTTGGACAATATATTAGACATTGAAAATGGAGTCATCATGGAGTTAAGGGTAGTGGAGTTTTTTGTTTGTTTGTTTTTTAATTAAAAGTCTTAGAAATAGGAAACAATAGATAGAAATAAAGGGTCACTTCTTGGAATGAAAGGAAACTGAGAGTTCAGGGGGCCCCAGGAGACCATGCTGGGACTTGCCTGTTTTAAATTTTTTATAAGTGATCCAGAAGTAGAGCAAAGTGAAAATTTCAAGACTGCAGATCATCTTAAACCCTTTCAGGCAGGGAAATGCTCTGCCAAAGGAAAGAGAACTGAAGGAAGGTACCAAGTGGGATGCAAAATGGCAGATAAATGTCAATGTAAGGAAACGTAAGGTAATGCACTCTGATAAAAATAATCCACATACAGGGTGTTGGGTTCCAGGCTATCAGTTCTGACCCAGGAAAGGGATCGGGGAACTACTGCAGATTGTTTCCTAAAGGCAGTGTCCCAATGTGTCTGGGTCAGGAAGGCTGACAAATGGATAGGCAGACGCAGGAATGGACCTGAAAACCAAAGAAGAAATCATCCTTCCTTTGTGCAGGACTACAGAGTCCCACATTTGGGACAGTGGTCAGGTTCACATCTATTGAAAACTAGGGCCCAAGGATATCTAAAAAAAGGCAACTACAATGACCCAGAGGATGAATGTGGATGTTCTATGGGTGGCTGGTCATAAGGGAGAAGCTTAAGCATGAAAAGACAAAGGCTAAGAGAGGTGGAATAATCAAAGCCTATAAAGCTGATAAGGATAAGGCGTGAATACACATAACCTTTCCTCCAAATCCTGACATATTTAAGCAAATAGCCTCCTTTTAATGCTTGAAATATCATAGGAATAAAAGGGGTTCAGAGTTGAGATCATCTAGCCCTATCTCTTTATATTAGAGATGGTAGAGTTCAAGCCTAGAGAGGAAATGGCCCAAGGTAAGAAGCTACCAGGGGCCAAGGTCAGATTAAAGCCCAGGCCTCCTAAATCCCAGGCCAGGGTCTTCCTACCTTACCCTTTGTGCTCAGGAAGACTAAGGAAATCCTACTTTTTAAAATAGGGTATAAACTTATCAAATGCATTACTTTGAGATGTAATAAAGCTAAAAACACAAACAGGCTAGGGAAAGTTTCCACTAAGAGTCAACCAGCATTGACAAGATCTTTGAAAGACAACTACCAACTGTGGCAAAAGAGACTTTTTACATACCCTAATTTTGGGGATCATGTACCTCTTTGACAGTATGAAGAAATCTAGGGACTCTCTCCTAGAACAATACATTTGCATGCACAAACACAATATTGCACAAAATTTCAGGCCCCCCTAAGCCCTTTGCCAATTAAGAATCCCTGTTGCGGCACATTCTTCTGAACAAATTGACTGCTTCAACAAACATACTCCATATCTCAGGCTAACTGAGGCAATCATTCTAATTTTCCTCAGCAAAGAACTACTGTCCTAACTTATTACTTATCACTTATTAGAACTGCACACCTCTAGGTTGGAAGAGACCAGAGAAATTACGTAGTCCAACTGCTCTCCGCCTCCTCTGTGATATAGAAGAGTGTCATGGTTAAATATGTAGGGACTAGAGTCAGCCTGGCTAGGTTAGAATTCCAACACCATCACTAGATAGCTGTGTGACCTTGGGCAAGTTACTGAAGCTCCCTCAGTTAATAACCTCATCTGTAAACGGGGTGGGGGTGGGAGGCAATAACTATCTCATAGCGTGGTTATGAGGATATAAATCATAGCCCCAGGTCTGGCCCGTAGTGAGTGCTCAGTAAACGCTAGTTGGCATTATTATTATTATGCATGTATCCATCCAATCCCCTCCTGGAGCTTTTGCTTGCACATGTCAGTGATGAGCAGCTCGCCGCCTCCTAAGCTGGTTGAGCAGCTCTGATTGTTACAAACTTCTTCTAATATTGAGCTGAAATTTGTCTTCTTGCAGCTCCTACCCCCACCCCTGTTGACCCTAATTCTGCCCTGTGGGGCCACGCAGAGCAAGTCTATCCTTCCTCCACGTGACAGCCCTTCAGATACGAAGACAGTGATCGAGTCTTTCCCCCGCCCTCCCTCCCCCCAACCCCCATCCTCTCTTCTCCAGCTTGAACATCCTTGGTGTCTTCTCCCAGCCCACAACATACTGGCTGCGCTTACTATTTACTCCGAGGCGTTGTACGGTTTCCCTCACACATAGTCATGCAGGCCACACACCCCACCGCCACCACAACAATCCCGACCCTCCCTCTCCGCCCCCGCCCGCTGCCCCTGTCCGCGGTGCTGAAGAACCTCCCGGCCCCGCGGCCCTTCTCGGCCCCAGCCTTGGGTCCCCCACCCCCACGCCACCCCCGGCCCGGCTCCGGGCGCGGATTACCCGCGCGACACCTCCGCGTCCCCAGCAGCAAGAGCCGCCCGACCCAGGGTCGGCCCCGGCGCCGCCCCCCAGCCCTGCCCGGAGGCCCCG